>NC_048599.1:104337758-104392758 GCF_003668045.3 Cricetulus griseus | reverse complement strand
AACCTTAACTGGTACCCAGATTCAACAAAAGTATATGTTTAAAACCATTATCTTATATTAACTTTCTACATGAAAGTAATTTTTTACACATAGTAGCAATGTTCAAAAAGCATATGTAATCATATACCACTTAATACAGGGCATGTTCCAAAAAATGTACACCTTGGACCATTTGAGTCTCAAACAAACATCAGAGTAGTTACATAGATAAGGAGGACTAGGAAACACAATATTAAGGGGTTGTATACACTTATGGTCTGTCCTTGATCAAGTCATTATGTAGTACATGACTATGATGCTATCAAACAGGAATAATGGGATGAGCAGGAGGGGCTGGGAGTTTGCAGTATGTTGCCATTTATTAGTCCTTAAAATTATAAAATGGAGTCTAAAACAGAGTAAGAAATGTCTGTAGTAGCAACTCAAACAGAGCACTGATAAATTAAATCATATACTTACACAGTCTTAAGTGGGCAACTCTAGTTAAGCGCAAGACATTCATTAATAATACTTAAACCTAGTATTCTAGGATGTACTAAACCCTACCCTAGCTTATAAACACAAGTCTATCTCATACACTGCAAGCACAGAAGCTAAAGGACAATGAAGAATTTGGCAATTTACCAAAAGCCCACTGATGATTTAAATCCAGTCTCCTAAAAAATTTTAAATTTACCCTGTCATTATATCACTGTCTTTAATAGTCACAAAATAGCAATTAAGATAAAAAAAGAAATAATCACATAAACCCCTATATTAGTTGTTTTATTATCTCTTCCTCAGGAAAACTGTACCTCACTCCTCCATTTGATCTCAAGAAAATAACTGTTATAAGCTTTCTTACCCTATCTAAAACCTTATTGGCTACCATTCCTGTGTTTTGCCTCACAGGTCCTAGAAGGGTTAAGGAACTGGCAATTCAAATAGATGAGCAGTAACCACAATTTGACACGTGGACATTACAAAGGAAAAGTTGTCTTTATTTGTGGTTGCTAAGCTACAGGTAAATACCTGGAATTCCAGAAGCAAAAAGCTAGAAAAATCCAGAAATGGAAACAGAGAGATCCACTGATAATATCTGAGCTCTTGAATCTAGTTACTTCCAGAGTCATTCCACACACTCCTCCACACAATTCCCAGTTGCACGAATAAAGCTGTTAACATTGTGAACACAAGAAACCAAAAAAAAATCATGACTAAGCTGGGAATGTGGCACATGCCTATAATCCTACCACTTAAATGCTAAAGCTCAGTGTAGTCCAGTTTGAGATTTAGGATTGCTGAACCTCTCTGTGTACTAAGACAGGGAGAGGTTCATTCTCTAAACCTCTGTACAGATCTCCTCATCTGTAAACAGGGATATTAACAGTATTCACTTCCTGTGACTGTCAGAAGTAAATGAACTATGACTTACCAACAGCCCCAAACACTTGAGAAGCATTGGTACCTTTAAGTAAATTAAATCATTTTTAAAAGTATACAAACTTGACCAATTACAGTAATATTTACCAAAACACTTCTTTACAAGAAAATAAAAGTATTTTAAGGGATAAACACTATTCGTGGAAAAAAAAAAAAAAAACGAAACAAGCGCACATGCCTTTGGTCTCCTAAGACAAGACAGGATGGTTATTATTAGCTTCACACAGACCTCTCTGACCTTCCCCAGTGGCACTACATTCATCATCAAAAGAGAAGCATACACACTGTGAGTCGGAAACCATGAAATTGCACTTAATACCAGACTTCTCAGACAAGGCTTCAGATTTTAAACCTAAAGGCAGCATGGTATTTTCTCCAGCTAATTGGTTTCTAAGGCTAGGTAGAGATTAAGAAAACTGTGTAGAACCACATAAGATAGTAAGAAACAAACATTGTAAGTCATTTAAGAAAACCATTTATTTGGCTTTGCAATGAATGAATCTGGAGACTATAACATTTATTTAAGTACAAGAAGAATTTGCCTTCTTGAAAGTCACCAATATCAGACCTAATGATGAAGCTACACTGGGAAGACTGGATTCAAAGTTAACCTACCACCTGGATTTGCTCAATAGATACTTCTACCCAGCCTTTCAATTTCTATCAACCCATTCAACCTCTCTGTCTCTCATTAGATTTGCCAAAAAATTTTGGCAATAATTTGCCAAGCAAAGTTAGAACTAAAACTATGTGTTTAAAATAATGTGTAGATGGCTTTTCTCTGCCCATATTGAATGTTAATAAAAGTCAAAGATCTGCCACAAAGCATTACAGCTTTGTCCAGAGCCTCTGCCACCAGATTACACAGCCTTCACAGGGGGCTGCTCCTCTTTCCTTTACAATGAAAGTGCTCTGTTCAAATGTTTATCTGCTATAGCCCTAGTGGGTTTATATATTACAATAAATTGAACTCCAAATTAGATTATCAAACATGAAGAGATTTTCCACTATTGTATCTCTAACATCTTCCATTAAGGCTCTAAATTTACCTTTTTAAAAAATGTCATGTAAGATTAGCTTTGTTCTTATCTTCATGTAAAAGTCATGCCAAAAAAATTAACGAAAGTTTATCTGTAAACTGAACAAATCTCAAATAGATGGTTTTGTAATTAAAATAGAGGAGGAACCAATGGAATTACTCAAAACCAAATTTCCCCCTTTTAGGCACTATGCCTAGTGATTATAACCCAAAGCCTTACTTCAAATCCCAGCCTGCCATTGATTACCCAGGGCAGACTGGGCACTTCTCTGCTTCAATGTTCTCACCTTTAAAACTAGAGAAATTTAACAGAACTATGTTATGAGGTTAAATGAATTAGTATAGGCAGACACAAACTTTAATTATTTTATTATTACTCATGCCACCCTCTAACCTTGAGGCAAACCCAGGGTACAGACTGAGAAATAATTTCTGAGGTACAACCAACGCATTATCTTCCTTATGTATTTACTTGCATAACGCTTAGCATATTCCCAAGTGTTTTAATATATGTCATTTTTAAAAACAAGACTACATCGAATACTACTTGTGGTGCTTATAGACTTAGATAGTAAAGACTTGTTAGCAACAATGACCCACCCAAGCAAGCTAAGGCACTCACTGCATGGCTCTGCCTGGCCTTGAACTCTCCTCCCACACCTTAGCCTTTCAAGTTCTTTGTTTTTACTTAAGATAGGACTCCACTACGTCGCCCAGTGGTGAGACCGCATGTGTGTTCCACATTTATTCTGCAGGAGACTTTTTGAAGAGGCATCTCAGTGTCTCTAATCCCCACCCCCAAATGCTGAACTACCCACTACCCCACACTTCACTACTCTACTTTTACATTTAAAAACCTATTGCAAGCCGGGCGGTGGTGGCGCACGCCTTTAATCCCAGCACTGGGGAGGCAGAGGCAGGCAGATCGCTGTGAGTTCGAGGCCAGCCTGGTCTCCAGAGCAAGTGCCAGTCCAAAGCTACACAAAGAAACCCTGTTTCGAAAAACCAAAAAAAAAAAAAAAAAGCTATTGCAAAGTGTAAGAGAAAAACCACAAACCTAAAAGTAAGAAATCTTAATTTTGGTCTCAACTATAAGAAAGCCTAGGTAAATTATCTGCATTCCCTTAACTGAAAAAAATGAAAGGTATGTACTAGATCGCTTCCACAGGTCCTTGCTGCACTGTGATCCTCACTTCATGAAACTGAAGCACCAAGATAAGCAACTTATCCAAAGTCACACAGCTAGTTAACAGCAAATGCGAGACTACATTCACCTCATCTATATATACCATGCTGCTTCTCCCACTCAGAACACTATCAATTCAACCAGAATGGCAGCACACTGGTAACCCAGTTTAAAGCTCATCCTTGGCTACACAACTACTTTGGGGCCAATACGGGCTACATGAGACCTTGTCTCAAAACAAACAAAAGCCACAAATAAACAAAAACTACACCATTATTCTAAACTTTCATGTTATAAATCTAAATTATTTATTCAATGAATAGTGTATTAAAAAATTGGACCTTTAAGTCTCAAGCTAGAGGAGTCATTACATTTACTAAACTGGTCTCAGCAAAGTTAGGAGAGGGGCTAAAAAAGTGGCTGATAGGTTAATAGCACTTGCTAAGTAGTTGGAACCAAAGTTTAGCTCCCAGAACCCACACAGCAAGCTAAGTATCCTGAAAAAGCCAGTAACTAACTGACAAACTGAACACCCTGGCTTCTGTACACATAGGTGTGTGCATGCCTGCCTCCACCTCTTCACACTGATAACTACACATGAGCATTTATGCCTAACATCCCAAATTTCAAGAAGAGATTATGCTCCATATAACATTAAAAAATGAATTGCCGTAATATTACATGTACAACCCTCAGAATATGAAATTAAAATTCTTGATTTTATTTTATATACATGTTATATTTAATGTGCATTGTTTAATTCAAGAGAGATCAATTTAAACATTGTCCTCATTTCTGACTAAATCTTCAAAACCATTAGAAAAGCATAAGCAATTACAAACAAAAGACTAGGCTATATTGATAATTTCTCTTTCAAAATTGAAAACTGGCCCCCCAAAGTATTCTAAAATCCTGTGCTCAGTGTATTACACTCAACCAAACTGTCCCATCAGCAGTACTCAGATCTCTCTAAACATCTTCAAAGTTTATTATAGTTACAGGGAACTTAGCAACATTTCAACAAGACTGATCCTGTCGACTACACAAAACCCTGAGGAAAATCACAGCAAAATGCAGAAGAATAAAACCAACAATAGTGCCAGGTGTTGGTGCTGCACGCCTTTAATCCCAGCACTCATGAGGCAGAGGTAGGCGATCTCTGTGAGTTCGAGACCAGCCTGGTCTAGAAACCCTGTCTTGTAAAAAACCAACAGTTTCATATTACTGACTTGAGAACATCCAAAACATTCATGGATACATAAGTACAATTTAACTGTACTTTTTTTTTTTTTTTTAGGGATTCTTAACGAAAAGAAAATGTCAGAATGTTTCTATTTTTTAAACTAGATGGAACCCTAACTTGCTAAATCCAAGAGAGACCCAATCAAACAGTCTACTGAATTTATTTCCACATACCCATGCCCCCTGCAAAATGTCTCTGTAGTCCGTATTAAATCCCCAGTTAGATACTTCTTCCCACTGTTGGACAAGATGGCAGCATAGCAGCTACATGGTCTTAGGTTCTTGTCCAAAATCTACACTCAACTCATTCTTCTGCTGAATCAGCTCTGTTCTCTGAACCAGCAGAATGAGTCTATTTCAACTAACATTTTTGAAATCCATGCCCCCACGTGTCTCCACTGACTTTCTGTGGATCTTCACAGACACTTTGGGAGTAAAGAGTAAACTTCCACATTTCCAGTAGCCTTTAAAAAAAATTTATTTATTTATTATGTATACAACATTCTGCTTCCATGTATATCTGCACACCAGAAGAGGGCACCAGATCTCATAATGGATGGTTGTGAGCCACCATGTGGTTGCTGGGAATTGAAGTCAGGACCTCTGGAAGAGCAGTCTGTGCTCTTAACCTCTGAGCCATCTCTCCAGCCTCCTCCAGTAGCCTTTTAAAAACTCTGCCACTTACAGACTTTGGTGTAGAAGCAGAGAACAGTCATTCTAGAAAGACTAAGTACTTCATACACCTCAATCAAAACATAACCCAACAGATACAGGGCAGAAGCAAAATTCAGCTGCTCTTCCAGAAGGCCAAAAAAATCCTATAAAAACATATAAAACAATACGACTATACTATTTTTTTTTATCATTTTAGAACTAAAAATTTCACTTAACATGTAACTGGCTTATTACATTTAAAATTAATGAGTTCTTTTGAGGTTATCAGTTTTAATACAGCAAATATTAATAATTAACATAAAAAGAATCTTTGGGATCTTTAGTAATGTTTAACAGAATAAAGGGGTCCTGAGACCAAAAAGTGTGTAAAAATGTAACATCTCTCAGGCTCCCAGACCTCTATCCTGGGTTTTCTTTTCCCTTGTTCTACTAATGTGTAACTGGCACGCACACACACACTGATTCCTGAGCTAGAATCCTAAACATCCACCACCCTGTCCTCTAGCTAGTGATTTCAAGTAATTACAAGTCCACACCTTATTCTCAACATCTCCCTACAGGTACTCAAGCATCTGAAGTAAAAAAGTTAAACACTTTTACTCTTCTAAGAACTGCAGTCTTCAAACATGAAAGCTTGTCTGAAAGCAGCAACTTAATTGCTCTGTGATGCTGCCCAGCACTGATATTTCTACTACTCACTAAAAAAGTAAAGGTACTCAGAACTAGCAAGATCCATGAGGAAAGAAAAGGTACTCTGAATAATCAATCACTGATTCTTAACAATAATGATCACTTTTAAAAGTGATCGTATGTTAACATGCAAAGAGACAAGGAATAAAATTAAAATCTGCTTATTTTAGCTGGTAAGACACTAGGTTACTAGATTCCAACACACTGACCTTTACTTGAATACCTCCCCCTTCTTTTTTTCCCTTTTTCTTTTGTTGTTGAGACAGGGTCTCTTTATGTAGCCCTGGCTGTCCTAGAACTCACTATATGGACTCTAAGATCTCTTGCCTCTGCTGCCAGAGTGCTGGGATTAAAGGTATATGCCAACATGCCCAACTAAAATCTTAAAATTTCTTAACTCTCTACCCCTATGTCATAGAAAACAAAACGGGTTGGAGAGTACAGATTCAAAAGCTCCAACAGAAACCCACTAAGTACATAAGATAAATCTTCCAAATTAATAAAGAAAAAACTTTGGAACTCAGAACAAAGAAAACAGCCTATCCCGTATCTACCATAAAAATTCTGAAGAGCTAACAGATTCCTAAACTTATCTATATTATTTTTGCAAATCAAATAAAACTATATGAATATGATAATGGGAATTACATCAAGAAAGGTAGGAAGAGAGCCAAACATATAATGTTAAAGATAATCTGATTACCTTTTTTAGATTTTTGGAGTCAAATATGTCAAAACTCCAAAATAACTTATACAAACACATGTGACATATTTTTAACCACTTTCAAAGTTTAATTTGCTGAAAAGAAGCTCACTAGGGGCTCAAGATATGGTTAAGAACACTTGCTGCTCTTGCAGAGCACCACATGGCAGCACACAACCATCTTAACTCCAGTTCCAGGGGATCCAAAACCCTTCTGACCACCACTGACACTAGGCATGCATATGGTACATACAAATAAACAAAGACAAAACACTTATACACATGAAATAAATTTAAAAAGTAAATCACTTACAAAAAGTTCACAAACATACATGTGCCTAAACATCTTTTGAGCTTCATATTTTTTTTTTCTGTGATTAAAAGTTAATTGGTTCAGGCTTTCAAGAAGCAAAGCTTATATTATTGTTAATACATTCACTAAATATTTTGAATCAAGTTCCATCAGCATTTCTTACTAGTCCTCACTTGAAGTCAAAAGTTCTCAAACTTAATCAGTTTATGTACCATATTAACACATATACCTGCAAAAGGTGCAACACTTGTGATTAAAAAAAAAAAAAAACAAAAAAAAAACTGGGACTCCACTCAATGATAAACGTCTCCATCTTGATCCTTGGGGCTTCCTATAGACAATTCCTATTGACTGGTAAATCTAAGAATATGATTCCAAGCCTCAAAAATGGATAGATGGGGGATTAACACAGTTTTAATTTGCATGCTGGTTAATAAAAAGCAAATGTCCCACAATAATTTTATAATTTTGGGACTGGGGTGTAGTCCTGTGGCAGGATACTTATCCACTTTATGGAAGTGGGAAGGAAAGAAAGAAGGAAAATTTGGTGTCAGTCAATAATGTTTACAAAACCATATCCTGTGATTTCAGATATTAATTGTTACTCCCTAGTTTAGGTTAAAAAAAAAATTCTACCGTAAACTAAACTGCCGGGGAAGAAGGGGCCTGGATATTTGGAAGTTTGAACTGAATACATCCAGCCACTCAAAATTTTTCACCATCAGGAGTGGTGCAGAATAGCACACATAGATGAGAAGTTTGGCCAGAGCTGACCTTCCTCAGAAACTTTTGGTGGCTGCCAAATTCCTAGTACTGATAACAGATGTCAACTGTTAAACCAACACCATGCCCCCAGCACATTATCTAATGCAGGTCCTGGCTCATAGTAATGGCTCAATAAACACGTGAAAAATGAATGAGGAATTATTATTTTTCAAAGGTGTAGCACTTTAGAAACCAAGATAAGTCTTTCAAAGCTCACACTATCATTAGGCATCTTAAGGAAACTACCAAGTGGAAATATGCTACAAACACCAACTGCCCTAGTCAAAAAAAAAAAAAACAAAAAAAACTCTTTAAATCATTTACTTAAATATTCAAGTTCACACATGTACATAAACAGCTTACAAATTTTCAAGTGCAGAAAGAAAAACTAAGATGTATTAAATTTTAGTCATTCAATAAATAAGCTTTTATCCTCTATTAATGAAAAATCAGTGTCGGGGTGAGATGAAAGGGGAAAATATCTGTCAATGTAGTCGGTGTGTTTAATGGATGCCATAAATCAAACCTTCCCATGAATTTTCTAGAGCATATTCATGTCAATCTTTGAGCCTATTGTCACTTTCACACATGCTCACGGGAACAAAATGACAAAGAATGCTATGCCAGAACCACTGGATCCGGGCATGAAACATTTGATTGGCAATTATCTAGGCACTGGATAATAAATATAGAAATATTTTCAAAATACATTAATCCTGTCGACTCCTACATAAATCGAAGCTCTGAATTTCCTTATGAGGTTCACTAGACTGCTGGACTTCCAAACGTTTTCTTCTTCCTCTTTTTTTTTTTTTTTTTTTAAGGTGCCGATTATCTCCTGTGTGAGACAACTGGGAGCCAACAACCCATTTACCAATAGCTACGCATTTTCCAGACAAAAGCGCGTTAAAATAGATCCGATGCACATTTATTCTTCCCTGGTAAACGAGTGTTCTTCCAAATTCCATTTTATGAGGTATACTTAAAGTTAAATGCAGCAAGTTCAAATTTCAGTCAAAAAAGCTCTAGGTGCCTTACTAGCTTAACTGTGTGACTGCTACATCTGGTGGCAGAACACTTGCATGCAAGAAGCCAGAAAACTTAGAAAACAATTGTAACCGATCTCCGTGCGTGTTTTGCAGAAACCTTCACGCAGGAATTTCCCACAAAAACCCACAACCCCTGGCAGAGAAGAAAACGTGCTTTCTTGTGCCCGCGAACATAAACGCGCAAACGCGCAGGAACCGATGGCGAAGGAAAGTTGCAACCATCTGGAGGTGGTGGCTCGGGCAACCCTGCCCACGAGTCGCTCCGCCGTTGGGATCGCTCTAGGGGCCGCGTTGGGGATCCGAGTCGGATCTGAGTCAGTCCAGAGCATTCCCGCGGCGGGCGGGCGGGCGGGCGAGCAAGGGGCATCCTCCCGGTCCCGGGCAGCCCGGCTCGCCGCGCGGGGGACCGCCTCTATGGGAGGAGTGCGGGCTAGGGGAGGGGGCTCGAGCGCCAAAGGCTGCACCGCGAGGGCAAGCCCACCCGAGCCCCGAGGCCGGGAGGCTCAGGGAGCAAGGGCAGGCCTCCGGTCCGCGAACCGCCACCCCCCCACCCCAGCCCGGGGTCGCCGCGGGCCGAGGGAGCCCGCGGGAGGGCGCGGCGGCACTTACCTTCCCTGGGCCTCCCGGATGGCGGCGTGTGATTCAGCAGGGACCTGGCCGCCGCCGCCGAGCCCGGGGTTGGAGACGTGGAGAGCCGGGACCAAGATGGCGGCCCCTCCAAACTTCCACTGCTACTTTGGACACTCATCAAGCTACTTTCTGGGAGCCCGACTCCCCCCCTGCGACGGCGGCGGCACCGGCACCCGCCTCCGTCATGGCGGGGGCCGCGCTGAGGGCGAGCGCGGGCGCGAGGGCTGGGAGGGGAGCGCCGCGCCGCCGGGGGAGCGCGCGGGCGGAGGGCAGCGGGGAGGGAGCGCTGAGGGGAGGCGCGGGGCGGGGCCGGGGCCGGGGCCGGAGCGCGGCGGAGCGCGGACCGGCGCGCCGGCCGAGGCCACTTCCGCGGGCGGAACCTGCCGGCACCTCTGCAGTGCGTCGGGCCCCGGCGTCGCCGGGCAGCGCGGGCGGTGGGTGGCGGCTGAGGCGGCGGGGTAACCTCTGCATCAGTTACGGGCGGGCGGCGGCGGCGGGTCACGCGCCGCCAAGGCAAACACTATCGCGAGGCTCCAGCGCCTCCGGTAGCGGCGGCGGCGGCGGCGGCGGCGCGGGGCGGCCAGGGGGGAGGGGAGGGCCCTGCCCGGGCGGGGCGAGGGCGGGGAGGGCGCGAGCGCGCAGGGAGGCGCGGGCCGCGGCGCGGCGCGGGGCGGCTGGTCGCGTGCGCGGGGCCGGCCGGAGGGAGGCGCGCCCCCGCTGCCACCTGCCTCCCCCTCGCCGCGGCGCGCCTGCTCCGACGCGCGCCCCACACCCAGCCTGCCCGAGACGCCTCTGCTCTCTCGCCCGGCTCGGGAGTCTCAAAATGGAACTGAAAAGTTGAGAGTTGCCTCTTGCCCCTCAGGAAAAAAAAAAAAAAAAAAAAAAAAAAGCCGGTGTGCGCTTACCCGTCTGCAGAACGGGTCGTTACGGAATAAAAGACCTAGGAAAATTCAACTTTCCTTAAAAACAATCTACCAAAGGAATTGAGAAATCCTACCCGTGGGGGTAGCCCGAGTGTGTGGTAGAAGCTTTTCTTTGTTTTCACAGAAGTGGAAAATCTAAATAGGAAATTTTGACTACTAAATTTACATTAAGTGGGGAGTGGGGGGACCGGGACAGTGTTCGTCTTCAAGAAGGTATGGTTTCTAGAAATTTCCAGTTTCTGGTGCCGCTGCTGAGTATTGACGACAAATTCACAAAACAAATTACAGCATTTGCTAAAATTTATAGATAGAGCATAGCTTTCTACACACCCACGTACACATACCAGCGATTGGCCATCTTGTTCATAAAAGAACAGTCTAGTAGTCCAGGAAAAATACAACAAGGTTATTGCTCTCTTTAAACAACCAAATTGAATAGAACACTAAAAAGATTGCGCTATAGAGCAACTGTGCCAGCATAAGGAAATGACATGATTACCAGGGGGACAAAAATGTCATTTCTATTTTTTATTTTTATGACTTTGCATTTCTCATAGTAATGTTTTCTTCAGATAAACTATCATCCTAGAATAGAGCCTTGGTTGTCAGTTATCTCCAGAAGTCATTAGAGTGTTCCTGTGCTTCAGATTCTTCTGTTTTTAGTCACAGTCTGCTTTTGAAACGTAGGAGCTGAACAACTTTCTGAAGTAGAATGGACTCACTGTAAACCGCATGTCCGGCTCACACTGGAGCATGCATGCAGCTCTGGAGCCCCCTGGACAATCAGTGGTGACTGTCTACTGTCCTCCCAGCTCCCCTCCTCTACCTATCCCTTTGAGGTTCCTCCCTGCTCCACTCCCATCCCCCACAGAACCATAAATCTGCTTTCTGTGCTAAGAAGTAATTTGAAATTTCTTGAATTTTCAATGAAGTATACAGTGTTTTTCTGTCTGATTTCTCTCAACATAATTATTTTAATAGCCACATGGTTCATATGGCTGCATTTTCTGGTATGACTATGTCACACTTTATCCCTTTGTCTGTTGATGGACATTTGCTTTCCCCCCTTTTTGGTATATTACTTCCATGAACATTCATGTGCAAGTCTTTTGTATGGACATAAACCACCCATATTCTTGGTTGCATACCTATGACCGTATATGACATGTAAGTATATGTACACTCTTTCTGATTGTTGGGTCTTGTGTATGCTGGGGATCAACCTAGTGCTTTGTACATGCTAGGCAAACACTCTACTTCAGCCCCTCTTTCTGTGTTTTAAGAGTAAGCTTAGTCTGCAGATTGTATCATAAAGAAGAACACGGGACAGGAAGGAAGTTAAGAGACCTGACATTAATGTCAGCAAGTAAAAAAAAAAAACAAAAATCTTTATTTCAACTTTCCCATCTATAACAACAAGGTTAGACTCACTGGGCAACTCCTGCCAATTCCAGGACTTTAGTTCATAGTTCAGTTTCTCATAAACTGTAGAAAGAAACCTAAGCCAGACAGGCAAAGTGGCTCACATCTTTAATCCCATGACTTGAAAGGTTGAGACAGGAGGATTGCTTTGAGTACCAGGCTACACTGGACTACATTGTCTACAGCCATCATTGACCTTTATGCCAACTGAGTTGGGTCTTAAGCAGTATGGGTTGTTTTTTGTTTTTTTTTTTTTAAATGGTGACCAGAGGAACACAGCACATATATAAGCATATTACTTCAGTGATATTTTGCTTGTGGCTTCTGCCATTCTTGCTTTCTTGTAGCTTATGATAACGATAACACTCACCAACTTCTAAAGAAGCCTCTTCCAGTAAGTATTAAGGAACTAATCAGGAAAACTAGCTTGTCTTAAAAATGGAATGCCAGGCATCCCTTCAAAAACTGCTGAAGGAGCTGGGTGGTGGTTGCTTAATGCCTTTAATCCAGCACTTGGGAGGCAGAGGCAGGTGGATCTCTGTTAGTTCAAGACTAGCCTGGTCTACAAGAGCTAGTTCCAGGACAGCCTCCAAAGCCACAGAGAAACCCTGTCTCGAAAAAAAGAAAGAAAGAAAAACAAAACAAACAAACAAACAAAAAAAACTACTGAAGGGGCTGGGTGGTGGCATAGCACCTTTAGTCGCAGCACTCGGGAGGCAGACACAGGTGGGTCACTGTGAGTTCGAGACCAACCTTGTCTACAGAGGGAGTTCCAGGACAGGCCCCAAAGCTACACAAAGAAACCCTGTCTCAATAATAATAATACCAAAGGGTAATGGCAGATTTTCATACTATGTTATAGTAAGTAAAAGGTGGATATGATCTCAAAAGTTAATAACTAGTGTAGGTTATGAATTATATAATTGCTGTATATACCTCTGTCCTTCCCCAACTTGTGTACAAGTTATATTTTTTTACTTTTATTTCTTTTATGTGCACTGGTGTTTTGTCTGTGTGAGAGTGTCTGATCCCCTGGAACTGGGGTTACAGACAGTTATGAGCCGCCATGTGAGTGCTGGGAATTGAACGCTGGTCCTCTGGAACAGAGTAACCAGTGCTCTTAACCACTGAGCAATCTCTCCAACCCCCAAATTATATATTTTATATTCAGGAAAAGTTCATTAAATGACTTTTAAGTAATTTAAGCATAAAATGTCTAGACAAAAGTTACATAAATGGGTAGTTTTATAAGCTGTATACAGCAATGCCCACTTATCCCCCCATCTCCTTGGTAACTGAAGCAGGAAGACTAAGAGTCCAAGGCCAACTGGGTCATAGATTTGAGAATCTCTCTTCAGGGGGTTCAAGAAATGGCTCAGCAGTTAGGAGCACTGGCTGATTTCAATTCCCAGCAACCACGTGGTGGCTCACAACCATCCAGAGTGGGATCTAATGCCTTCTTCTGGCCTGCAGGCATACATGCAGATAGAGCACTTACATACATAAGATAAATAAGTCTTTTCTCAAAAGATTTTGAAAATGTATTGTGTATATGTGTGTATCATGATAATTTAAAATAATTTATGCCAAAGAAGTAAAAATTTATAAATGGTAAGTTCACCATACATGTACCTCACATGTTAATACATAGGCATTCAAAAAAGTATGATAGATTAATAGATTAATAGATTGCATGATGGGGAAAAAATTATGGAAATATCAAGCGAACCCAAATTCGAACTGAAGGGACATCTGCCACTGAAGGTGGAGAGATCTCAAGAGCAAGGACACGTCACTGGTAGGGTTCTTTGGGTAATATTCCTGGCTGAAATATTCCTAGAGAGAAGCAAGCTTGTGAACATGAGTGGCAGTAAGAGACAGCATGGAGCCTTCCTGGAAAGAGTAGGTAAGAGAGAAAATAAGGCCCTGTGTGCTGGACACTTCATTGGCTGAGTCCTGAAGCCTCTGGAGTGGTACCTAGCTCAGGCCAAGGGTTCTGTCAACTTTGTGGAATGAATGGGTGATGAGGCTCAATGAAGAGGTGAGGGAGCAAAGCAGGAGAGGCCTCCAGAGGTCTCCTGAGGGAAGGTCATGCGTAACCATGGAGACGTGAACCCTCATCTATAGGGGACTCTTAATTTACAGCTGTGCCTATTAGACTCTTCTGTTTGTACTTAGAAGTAAGATTATTTTAAAAGGATACAATATTATAGATGGAAAATATATTTTTATAGCTCTTAATATTGGATTCATTCTCAATTCAAATGAAAAAAAAAAAAATTCCCTATGCCATCTGAGCCCTTTTCCCCAAGCCAGCACAAATGAGCCAAAATGAATGAAGGTGTGCTTTGTAAGTATTTCATTCAGTGGGCTGGAGGAGCCCGTGCGTGTCACCCTGAGTAAGCACTGACTGTCTGCCTCCCATGGAAGTGTTCAGTGGTGTCAGAGCTGCAGCTGTAAATCAGCTATGGCAGGGTTAGTCCCACCTGCAAGTAGGCAAAAGCCACAAACTAGCTTCCTCTCCCCATCAGAGTTGGTTACTAAGCATCTGCCTGCAGACCACTGATCCCTTACCGTATTCATCATGGTCCTCTGTCTTCCATTCCTTCGCTGCGCCTAAAACCCAACAGGACAAGGACCCTGGTCTGCCTAGCATACAGTTAGTGGTATATATTTGTTGAGCCAATTGTGTTATATATATAACTGGCCAGCAAGCCCTTGAGCCCCCTGGGCTAATTTGTCCATCAAGCATAGGAAGGAACAGAAGTGTTTTACTGCCCCTCCCCCTCACTCACTCTTCACCGACTGATGTCTGTGGTTTGGTAAGTTCACTGACCTTGTCAGGGTTGCAAAGCAGGGGAGGTTGCAACGCAATAGGGAAGCAGAGGCACAAAGCTCTCTGTGAACTCCAGCCAGCCTGGTCTACGTGAGTTCTAGGATAGCCAGAGAGAGCTATGTAGAGAGACATTGTGTCAAAAAAAAAGAAAAAAGAAAAGAAAAAGAAACCAGTTATGGAAAAAATGTCAGTTTTATTTCATTTATAAATTAAAACTTTTGCATGAACTCTTCTTACATGAAGAATTATAATTATTTGATATTTGAATTTAACTGAGCATCCTAGGCTTTGACTGACTAAATCTGGCAGTACTGACCTTTTGAATTCATAAATTAGTACCCAGTAAAGTTGAAGATAGGATGACTTGGCAATTCCATCCCTAATAGGTACTACAGGAGTCTTGATCCTGTGCACCAGGAGATGAGAATGTTTGCATAATTGTTTCCAGTAGCCCCAAATTGAAAACCACCTAAAAGTCCATCAGCAAGAAAATGGAGCCCTTCGGGGTACACCACACCTTTAATCCTAGCACTTGAAGCCAGCCTGGTTTACAAATCAAGTTCCAGGACAACCATGGCTACACAGAGAAACACTGTCTCGAAACCAACCCTCTCAAAAACAAAACAACAACAAAAAACCCAAGATACTTGATAGAATACTGAGTATTCACACAGAGAGACACTACACAAAGATCAGAGTGCTAACCAACACAACACTGGTTAAAAAGGACAGGTGAGAGGTGACAGCTACTTAAAGAGCTCAGGAGTCTGGAGTCTGCCTGGGCAACATGGAACCAGTTCAAGAAAGGAAGAGCGGGGATTCAGTGCTTAAGTTAAGATCCTCTTCCAGAGGATCCAAGTTCAATGCCCAGCACCCACACTGGGTAGCTTGCAACTGCCTGTAACTCCAGCTCCAGAGAATCTGAAGCCCTCTTCTGATACAGCCCCTACCCAAACATACAAAGAAATTTAAATTAAAAAAAAAAAAAACTTTGAAAAAAGAAGAGTCCAGGGTGGTGGCATGTGCCTTTAATCTCAGCACTAAGAAGGCAGAGGCAGATAAATCTCTGTGAGTTCAAAGCCAGCCTGGTCTACAGAACAAGTTTCAGGACAGTCAGAGCTACATAGTGAGACCCTGTCTCAAAAAACCAAAATAAACAAATCAATAAAATAAAAAATAAATGAAAATTAAAAATCAAAAAAAGGGCAGCACTAGGGAGGCAGAGGCAGGCTGATCTCTGTGAGTTTGAGGCCAGCCTGGTTTCCAGAGCGAGTGCCAGTGAAGGGACCATGACCTTGCCTTGGTTACTAAGAGGTCAGATGCCTGCCTCGTGACAAGGAACCAATCAGAAGTTAGCTGGTGGCGCTATGCTTTACAACTCTGGGTGTACTTTACGGACAAGCGCACAGCAATGACGCAAAGAGCATAGCAACCACCCTGGTAGGGCCTATGGGCCATAACAACCAATTGGCCAATCAACACAGGGCAAGCCCTCCAAGCCTGGAGGCACACCAATCCTGAGCCTGTGCGTACCCCTAGACATTCCCCTTATGCTGCCCTACAAGATCACTCGGCAGCTGGTTCGAAGGGTCTTTGCTAGCCATCTGCCATGGCGGGTAGGTGAAAGACCTGAGCTAACATGGGGTTAGCTCGTTAAAAAACATAAAGCCTCATGTAGTTTGCATCAAGCTCTCAAATCTGCCTGGTGATTGGGGTGACCTCGGTCCTGGGCTGGGACCCCAGATACCTGAGTTTTTCCGGGGGTCTAACACCAGGACAGGCTCCAAAGCTACATAGAGAAACCCTGTCTCACAAAAAAAACAAAAAAAGAGAGAGAGAAAGAAAGAAAGAGAAACCAGTTATAGAAAAATAAAGTCAGCTTGACTTCTAAGTACTATGTAATATATTGTTCATAGATAAATATGTGGTTGTCATGGCTAACTTTGGCTGTCAACTTGATTGGACCTGGCATTGTCTTTAAGGGTAGGGTATTTCTTAGAAGGATTAATTGAAGTAGATGGACCCTCTCCAAGAGCAGGTGCCCACCTATAAAGAGGGCAAAGTAGTGATGCTCCACCCACCCCCCAACTTCATTCCTTGCTGGTGAGTGCTTCTGCCTTCTGGCTACCACTGCTGCTTCATTTTTCACTGAAATCAGAACCCAGCTTCATGTAGTGCAGGACTGACGATGGCTAAAGGCTCTTCAGCAATCCTCCAGGCCTTCAGGACAAACTTGGATTACTGAAGCATCTAGCCTCATGGAACGAACAACTAGCTGTAGGATTCCAGCTTCTCCAGGATGCATACAGTTTTGGTCTACCCAGCCAGAACTGTGAAATGCAATCTAATAAGTAGTTTTATAATGAATATTCCTTTTAACTGTTTTGTGCTTCTAGATAACCCTGCATAACACAGTGGTTAAACTAAAAAGGAAAAAAAAATGAGAGAAGCCAAAAGGAGATTGCTACATCTATCACACACACAAAAAAAGATAGGTATCATGGGCAGCCATTGTGGCTTCAAATGCCTCAATGAAGCCACATTTAAATTAGATGAAAATATAGAAGTATGTTTGATTTCCCCCTGCTTAAATTGGCATACATATATGAAGCATTACATAACAAATATCAAGGAAATGAGATGTACTGATGTCAGCATAGCGTCTTCCACACAGACTTAGCCTACTTTTTAGCTCTTTTCTTTATCCAACTAAATACACAGATTGGAGCTCTTGGGACACCTGTTCTCCCATCTCACTATGCTGCCTCAATTGAACAAATGACTCTATCACATTGAATTCTGAAGAACACCCATGTAACAATAAGTCTTTCCACCAAGCTGCCCGAGCCCTGCTGCCACATGGGTGCTTTCCACCAGGTCGCCCAAGTTCTGCCCTCTGCCACGTTAAGGTCCCAAGTAACACACAGAGACTTATTATTAGGTACAAATGCTGCTTGGCCAAAGACTAGGATTTCTTATATGCTAGCTCAGTCTTAATTATCATAAATCTATATATTTTACAAGACTTATCAAGGACGCCTCCTGCTGGCGTCTTCTCTTGCCGGCGGATCACATGGCAACTCTAGAGCAGAGACCAGGAGGAAGAGAGAGAGAAAAGGGAACGACTTCCTTCTTGCCCTTGCTTATGTATGAGTCCGCCTGCTCTGTCACTTCCTGCCTGTATCACAAGCCTTCCTTTTACTACATTTCCCAGAATCCTCCTTGACTCCTAGTCCCGCCTAACCTGCTTCTTCATTGGCCAACAGTACTTTATTCAACAACCAATAAGACAAACCTATACAGAGAAGGACCTCCCCATCACACCCATTTCAAATAGGACCCTTTAAAAGACAGATTCCCCACCCACTTGTGCTCTCTTTTCCAGCTCTCTTTCCCATTCTCTTCCCTGTGGCTCCCCTGGGGTAGTCAGGACTTTTCTTGTTTCCCTCTTCTCTTCTGTCCTCTCTCTGTGTCTCTTCATCTCTTTTCTCTTTCCTTCCCCCTCCCTCCCCTTTCTAGTAAAACTTCTCACTTAAGCTCTGTCTGTCTGGCGTATTTATCCCTCCACCTTGGTCACCTTCACCTGCCATGGAATTGGCCATGGAATCCACACAAGGTCCCCTCAAGCTTTATCATAACATTTGTCCTACCTGCACTGTGTGATTCACAAAGTCCCTTACTTGAAAGTTCAGGTTTCCACATCCTTTATAAAGTTTGTTCTAGAAGGGGATGGAGAGATAGCTCCATGGTTAAGAGCATTGCTCTTCAAGAGAACCTGGGTTTGATTCCCAGGACCCACAATCATCCATAACTTCAATCCAAAGGGATCTGACATCCTCTTTTGACCTCCACAGGAACTAGGCACACATGATACACAGACATACATGCAAGCAAAACAGCCATACATATAAATAGCAAATATATGAATAATAAAATATATGAAACATTTTTTAAAAGATTAACCTGGAGTTAGACTAATGGGTTGGGTGAGTGACTAGGATGTGGCTCAGTTGTAGAGCCCTTGCCTAGCATGCCCAAGGCCCTGGTTTGATACTGGATCACACCTTCTCTGACCTTTCCAGCAATAGAAATGCTTTTCCCTGTTTGTCAGTTCACCAGAGTTGAGGGAATCTAAGCTCATACACAACAAAGAACTGGAACTACAAGATTCTCATAATGGATTCATTTTATCTGATATTAAGAGATCATAACCAACTTTAGAACAGTATGTTCCTCTCCCATAAAGTGTACTGCAAGCTGCCCTCCAAGGACACCAGGATTATACAATGTTTGCAGATACAAAGTGCAACAAACTGACGGGGCATGGTTTAACAAGGCAGTATAATTTGAAAAATAAAGGAGAAAATACATTAAACCAACTTCATGCCCATGTTGTTAGTTACTCATACTTCCTAAAGTGTGTTGATTAAACCAAAATACAAATGCATCACACTGGTAGGGGGGATTCCCCAAATCTTATACTGGCTCATCTTCAAGGTCCTGAGTTCAATCTCCAAAAAAGGTCTCTCCTCTCCTCTCCTCTCCTCTCCTCTCCTCTCCTCTCCTCTCCTCTCCTCTCCTCTCCTCTTCTCTCCTCTTCTCTCCTCTCCTCTCCTCCCCCACCCTCTCTCTCAGATGATAATCTTTCCCTAGCTGGCTTTGAACTCATAGACTTACTCCTGACTCAGACTGAAATAGCTGAGATAACAGGTGTATACCATAGTGACTGCTTTAACAAATCTGTCTTATTATATAGCAAAAATAACAAGAAACATATTGTTATAGTTAGTTTTTGCATACTTGACACAGACCTAGACATATGTGAGAAGAGGGAATCCCAGGTGAAGAATTGCCTCCATCAGATTGACCCATGGGCATGTCTGTGGGGGTCATTTTCTTAATTGCTGGTGAATGTGGGTGGGAGGATCCAGCCTACTATTGACAGTTCTATCCATGGTCTGAGGGTCCTGGGGTGTATAAGAAAGGTAGCTAAGCAACCTAAGAGAGCAAACCAGTAAGCAGTATTCCTCCATGGTCTCTGCTTTAGTTCTTGCCTCCAAGTTTCTGCCTTGAGCTCCTACTCTAACTTCTAAGAGGTAATAAACTCTTTGCCTTTCCAGGTTGCATTTGGTCATGGTGTTCACCACAGCAACAGAAACCAAAGTAGGACACACATTTATCCATAGATATATTTAGAAACTCTGGATTAATGCAGGAATGTCAAATATTATTGAGGATTCCCCCTCCCCCTTGATCCTCCTCCTCTTTCTCTCAGTAAATGCTCGTGCTGCAAGCAATATTTTGTCCTTGGATGTGGTGCAGGTTGGAAGTATAAGTTCAGTTTTGAAAATTCATCTGTTGGTAGATTTAAGAGAAAGAATTATAAAAGATAACCTGACACCATGGTTGTAAGCTTTCTCCTCCACACCCAGGAAACAAATCTGTTGTTACAATTACTCAATAACAAAATGGAAAGAAGTATTAAAACAACCATCTTATTAATATGAAAGGAAATGAATGGTGCTTTCTTGTGGGGAGGAGAGAAAAAACAATGTCTTAAAAAATAATAAACACACAATGAATTTCCTAAAACTGCCACAATGTCAGAATCCTCAAGTTAATGTTTATCTACTGAGCTGGTATCCACTTTGGGCACTTGCTGAATGCAGTTGTTTGCAATGACTTACACCCTGTATATCCATCAGGCTTGCAAACAGTTATAGACTAATAAATTCTTGTAGGAAATATTTGTTGAGCACCTGCCAAGGGCAAAGTATTTTGCCTAGTGCCATGGGAATGTAGAGATGGGTCACATGATACCAGATGTGATATTCTGATAGGTGGATGGGAGAATTAAGAGGCCCATACTTGAAGCTTCCTAAATGAGGAACCATTTCAGCTGGGCCTTCATCTATATCAGTGCAATCTAGATTATTTCTTTTTCCAAATCCAACACTCTCACTTACCCACTGGAGTCTGGGTCTATCCCATTCACTGACTGAATGTCCTATTTTTCATTACATTCTTTGGTTTTATGTAGCCTTGAAATCTTCAATCTTTGTAGTTTTTTCTTACTTTTTTAAAAAACTTTATCCAGAGGCCTTACCACACTTTAAAATCTCCCCTAGAAAAGTATCTTTAAAATATCTATTGCCTTCTCCTCTATCTGTACAATAAAAATAAGGTAGACCGGAGAGGACAAGGACACAAGTGGTAAGATGCAGTGTTCCTTCATGAAACTAAGTCACTTAACTACTCAAAATACAGAGAAGAAACCTTCTAATTAAGTTAAATAAAGCATTAGTTTTATTGGTGATCAAAAAAGCATATCAGGAACATTCTCCCATGGGTTTGACATAATTTGATGAATCATAACATCATTACTTACTGAATCATAAAAGGAACTTATGATTTGGAAGATTGGAGTTGGAAAGAGTTGATGGGGATGTCTAAGACATATTAGTTGGAGACTGAGTTAATAAAAACACTAATAATGAGAGGTAATTTGATGGTGTTAAGCCTAAAATGCTAACAACATGATCATAATGTAGTAGTATAATATAGTATTTATGATATATGCAATTAGTATAAATATAAATGCTAACCATAGTTATATCGGGATTATGTTTATTCTGTATTTTAATTTGTGTTTGTATATGGGTGTTTTGCCTACATGAATGTCTGTGCACCACTATGTGCCTGGTACCTTCAGAAGCCAAAAGAGGATGTCAGGACCCCTGAACTACAGATACAGGTGGTTGTGAGTCACTATGTGGGTACTGAGAATCAATCCCAGGTCCCCTAGAAGAAAAGCCAGAATTCTCAACTGATGAGTCAGGCCCCTAGATTGTATTTTTAATGGGGGGGGTGATATTTTTTTGGAGCAATTTAGCAATATGGATCAAGACTTCTTTTTAAGCCAGGCGTTGGTGGCGCACACCTTTAATCCCAGCACTCGGGAGGCAGAAGCAGACAGATCTCTGTGAGTTCGAGGCCAGCCTGGTCTCCAGAGGAGTGCCAGGATAGGCTCCAAAGCTACACAGAGAAACCCTGTCTCGAAAAAACAAAAAACCAATAAACAAACAAAAAAAAAACCCCAAAAACTTCTTTTTAAAAACTGGGCATAGTAGTATACACCTTTAATCTTAGTGCTAGGGAGGCAAAGGCAGGCAGAGCTCTATGAGCTTGAAGCCAGCTTGGTCCACATAAAAAGTTCCAGAGCACCCAGAGCTACATGGTGAGACCCTGTTTTAAAAATATTTTTAAAAATTATCTTTTTTTGAAAATTACTAGATCCCAGGAGTTTAAAGACTAGCCTGGGCAACACAGCAAATAAGACTCTCTGCATGTGTGTCTTGGGGAGGAGGGGGGTGTTATGTATCATCTATTTATCTGTCTATCATAGTCTTTAAATTTTTTCAGCTTATTTATATGTATGAAAGCTTTGCTACATGTCTGTACACACCACATGCATGCCTGGTGCCCAGGGAGGTCATAAGAAGGCATTGTATCCCTTGAAACTGAAATGACCGGTAGTTATAAACCACCATGCAAGTTCTGGAAATAGAACCTGGGTCCCCTGCAAAACGAGCAAGTGTTCTTAATTACTGAGCCACTCTCTCTCTCTCTCTCTCTCTCTCTCTATATATATATATATATATATATATATTATATATATCCATCCCCCATCATGGTCTTCATCTATAACATGTGCACAATAAAGAGACTGAAAGGAAATATATTCAACAGAGTTGTTTTTATATGTGGCACAATGATAGGAGGTTTCTGTTGCTGACTTTTATAATTTTCAGTATTTTACAAACGTTTTACCAGAACAGCAATTATGAAGGGGAAAAATGCTGTGGTTCTTTTGCTTGTTTGTTTGTATTTGCCACCCCAGATTAATTAATAAAGAAGGGTTAAGAGAAGCTAGTGGGGGAAGCAAAACACAAAACAAAGCAAAACATGATGTTTCCTCTTCTACAAGGGGGCAGAAGTCCATTGGTTTTTTTTGTTTGTTTGTTTTTGTTTTCGTTTTTTATGGGTATGATTACACAGAGAAAGAAAGTATTTATAAAAAGCTCTTAGGAACCTGCTAGCAGAATCAGAGGAAAGTCCACCTTCCAAAATCACACTAGAAGATAAGAGCAAACGAAACCAAAGCTTGTAGAACAAGCGACAAATGTGAAAAGAAACAGCAGGCACACAAGAAAACAGTGACAAAACCGGCAGCAGTGAGACTAAGCATGATAAATTTAGTTATTAAATTTAGATTCCCTATTAATAGAAAAAGCCTCTCAGACTGTGTTAAAAATTAAATCCAATACTTTGCTGCTTATAAAAAAAAAAAGTGCATCCAAATAAAACAACACAGAAACACTGCAAAGAGGGTAATAGGTAAAAACGTAATAAGTAACCAAGCTTGCAACAAGTTAAAAGATAGCACCATTACATTAAAAGAGAATTTGAAGCAAGAAATCTTGAAAAGTGATGTTCATTTCTAAACATCACACACACACACACACACACACAAGACATATGGCAATCGACACAATTCACAAAATGGAAACTACCATTAGCTTATCGTGAGAGTGTGGTAGAACCAGTGTCTGTGTGTCTCGTTTCCCAAATGGGAAATCGTGCTTTCTTCCAGTGAGTGAAGGGCCTGCTACGAGATATAGACAACTGAACATGAGAGAATGATGCTGTGTTCCTCTGGTCAAGAACCATCATCATCATCTTCTGCTAGCAGGAAAGCTCACACACCAATAGGTACAAAGATGAAAGTGGCCAGGACCTCTCCATCACTTCATACACGGCATTTCCTGCTGCAATACAGCACACTTGCCCTGACTTTGCATATGCATAAATAAACCTATATTGCATCCAGCCTCTGATATTTTTGTCCCTTATTTGTCCTTGTGGTATAACCTATTCTACCTTGATTCATAGTGCCCAAAGAACCAAAGAAAGGGGAAACCAAAAACCATGTTTTATTTGATGAATTGGAAAACTTAAAATATTAATATGTGGCACAATGTATGGATGGGGGAAGAGAATAATCATTTCAATAAGAAGGCTGTGTGCGATGGATAGCTACATGGAAACATACAATCCAGATAGATTGGGGCATTTCTAAATGTTAAAATATGAGTTCAAGACCAGTCTGGTCTACATAGTAAGTTCCAGGACAGCCAGGGCTACATAGAGATACCCGGTCTAAAAAAATAAAATAAAATAATAAATATAAAGTTTTTAAAAGAAAATATAGTAGAAATATTTTCATGGCCATGACTAAGTTAAGCAAAGACTTTTTTTTAATGTGGTTTTTTTTGTTGTTGTTTTGCTTTGCTTTTTAGACAGGCTATCAAATTATAGTCCTGGCTGACCTAAAACATAATCTGTAGACCAGGCTAGTTTTGAATTCCAGGCAATCTTCCTGCCTTAGTCTCTCAAGTGCTGGGATTACAAGTGTGGGTAACCATACCTGGTCTAGGCAAAGATTTAGTAAACCAAGCACTGGCTAGGCAAATCAAAGGGAACAATTTGAATCATATAAAACAAAGCATCACTGATCAGTAAAAGAGTCACTTCAAGCTTGTGAAAGGGAAGAGCAGAAACAGATATCTGCAAGTCATATATCGGACAAAGGACTTTTATTCAGGAAATAAAAAAACAAATCTACAAATCAAAAAAGAAAAAAAAATAAACAATATAAGTAGAAAAATGGACAGAAACTTGGTTACTTCATTAAAAACAATCATCAAATAGTCAAAGAAAGTATAAAGATATTACCAGCTTTAGTTAACAGAAAAATGAAAATGAAGGCCAAATATGATTATGACTCACTGAAAAGCTTAAAATGAAAAAGGTGAACTGTCTGTTTTTTGGAGCCTGGGCAGCTCTCATATGTTGGTGGAAGTGGAGATGGGGGCTCTGGAAAATGGGTGTACTGGCCAAAGCCAAACATAAACATTTCTGTGACCCATTAATCCTATTTCTTGGTAAACACTGAACAGAAATACGTATGTTATTCTAAAGATGTATACAAGAACATTCATAAGCAGCACTCTAAGCATCCCCCCCCCACTCTGCTGCCAGCAGATTCATACAAAGGAATACCGTACAGAAAAGAAAAATCTGAAAAACAGAAAAATCTGGTAGTTGTTCAGTCCCTGAGGCTGAGTGTCTCTGTGGTACCAATCTGATGCTGGAGTCCTAGAGGGTTCCTGGAAAACTCCTGGTCCTCAGTCTACACTGGAACCCTGAAGTTTGGTTTATAACTAGTCATAGCAACAGGAGAGAAGAACTGGCCAGCGAGAGTAAGGGCTAGCAGGCAAGAAAGAAAGCTTCCTTCTTCCGGGTCCTTTAGTAAGGTCTGACACCAGAAGGTGTGTCCTAGATTTAGGGTGAGTCATCCTGCTTCAAAAATCTGATTAAGAAAATTCCTTAGGAGTACAGAGTTCCAGGACAGCCTGGGCTACACAGACCCCTTTCGAAAGAAAGACAAGGCAGGCAGGCAGGTGGGGAGGGGGTGGGGCGGATCCCTCTCTTGGGGTGCCCGGCAATTTAGATTTTAGTTTATTCCAGATGTCGTTAAATTGACAACCAATATTAGCCATCACATGGCCAGAAGTAGGAATGAAGAACCCAGTGACCCAAACCAGAGGTCTGGAAGTCAGCCAGGGCTGTTACCCTCCCGCCTCGTTCTCCTCCCCACGCCTCATTGCCTCACTGGTCTTCACAGTCACACCGCCTACTAAAGAGCCTTTTGAATTTAACCCCTCCCACCTATCCACCCCATTGCCTCAGTCCAAGCTTTTATTATCTCCCTCTTAGATTATTGCAACAGCTTTCTAGCTAGTCTTCAGCCCTTTCAGTGCAGCTGCTATGGTTAGAGACTCATCTGAGCCTGCTTTTCCACTTTAAAATTCTTCCGTGGCTACTCCGAAATGACAGGCTAAAGTTCAAACACTTCAGCACTGTGTGATTTCCCCTTATCTTCTTTATCTTATCCTCACTTGCTTGTCTTTCCAGTTTTACCTTTGGCTCCTAGAAATCCCAGACTCCAACCACACCAGAGACACCATAGCTGCCAAACAGGTTAGGTGTGATTTCACTTCCCTCCCTGGCTTCTGTCTCCCAGCTCCCTTCCTTGGCTGACCCATTATCCAAAATTCATTCCAAGTCTTCTTTGCCTTGGAAATCTCCTGGGAATCTTATTTATTGATTGATTGACTGACTGCTTGATTGATTGATTTGTGTAGCTGTCCTGGAACTCACTCTGTAGATCAATCTGCCCTCGAACTCAAAGAGATCTGCTTGCCTCTGCCTGCTGAGGGCTGGGATTAAAGTCGTATGCCACTATGCCTGGCTGGGAATTTTTTCATAGTATAACCCACCAATTTTCCATCTTGTTTTTATCACTCACATTAAAGCATGAGCAATTTTCCTCTTTGCCAAGGTGCATGGTGCATCTCATATTAACACTTACCATGCGTTATTAAATGTTTCCTCAGGCAGCACTAAAAGCTGCCTGTAATTCTTACACCGCTTACCACTTTATTTTATAATTGTTTTTTTATATATCCACTTCCTCTATTTGGCCCTGAGTCCTTTGAGGATGGAGACTTTGGTTGAATTTATTTTCATATCCTCAGCACAGAGTGGGCAACAGAGTGGAAATTCACTAAATAAAAATAAATAATAATACTCATAGAATTATGAGTATTTTTCTCTGATTTTAATTGCTCAGATATCCTGTACTAATGGCTTATTCTTTGGATTTTTGTTTTCCATCTGTCTCTCTTTTAAGGTAGAGTCTCACTATGTGGCCCTGGCTGGCCAAGAACTCACTATGTAGACTAGACTGGCCTCAAACTCATAGAAATCAGTTGCTTCTGCCTCCCAAATCCTGGGATTAAAGGTGTGTACCACACCCAGCTTCTATGGTTTCTTTTTTGTTTTTGTTTTTTTGTTCTTGGTTTTTTCTTTTTTCTTTTTTTTAAGAAGTGAATTTTAAATACAACTTTGGTAGTATTATGTTACCTTTATTATTTAAAATTTTTTTTGATTTGTAAAATATCTTGACTCCCAATTTTGTGGAATGCATAGATACACAGGGAGGAAAGACTAGAAAAGCCCCCTCTGGGGCTTTTTCTAACACACATTGTCATGCTTAGTTAAAAGTTAACTCAGCCCTCAACTTACATGTCCTCCTGGGAGTACTGTGGTGGTTGCTGGATTTTAAGACCACTGCCTGCCTTTGGCCTCTGGAACATAGTGTTCTATGGTCTTCACACCTGATCAATTGTTCCTGGTCAGTCCTCTTGCCAGACACTGTTCATCCCACCGATGGAGAATAAGACCACTACCACAGTTCAAAGCCAAATTAAGAGTAAACTTTACTTAAATACTGGCCAGGTAGATGGGCTTTGGCCAGGTTCATACCCAGGTTCCTGGGAAATGACCCAGAATCAAGCATGGCAAGAGCTTAAGAAGGAAAACCCATAATTCCTTGCATTTCCCATCAGGTCCAACCAGGGGCAAGCATATATCCTGACATATTTCCTGCCTATGATCTGGTGCAGATGGGTCAGACAAACTGGTTTAGGGGAATGAAAAGCATGTGGCTTCTTATTGCCCATAAACAATAGCTTCCAGCATTCCACAAACTATCTGCCCTTAGACAGGGGGCTTGTAGATCAGAGGCATTTTTGTTTCATGGATCTTTAAGGCATAGTAATTAAAACTTAAAATATAATGTTAACTCTCACATTCCCCCTCTTGAGTTGTATCCTGAGTCAAATCCTTGACTCTGGGGTGGGTACCTATTTATGTTGGGATCTAATAACCATCAGTTTAATGGTACCCAGATAGAAATTATCATTTAGGTAAGGCATCAATGTGTAAGAGCCCATGACAATTAGCAGAAGCAGAAGGACCAAAGGCCCTGTGATGGCTGACAGAGCTATTATCTAGAAGGAACCTGGAAATGAGAACAGGGACCAGTTACTTACTTCATCTCAGGCCCCCCCCCCTTTTTTTGCAATGATTTGTTTTTTAGTACAGCAGATTACTTCTAATGATTTATGAGTAGTTTGGTAGAAACAACAATTTTCTCTTAAAGCTATACGATAACCTCTCTGTTTTACATAGAGAAGGTTGAGTGCCCTATCATATCTCTATAGAACTATTTAAGCTAATGAATCTACCTGTTTATAGATCTGGATGTATTTGGTTTCCTGGTATGCCAATAGGCACAATAGGTAGCTATTTTCAGACTGTGTCAGAGAGTTTCCTTTTGATATAACATTCCAGCCTGTTAGGAGACAAGGCTATGTACTTACTCTTTTTCTGTAACTACTTCCTGCTGAAATTAGGAATTATCAGGGCCCAGAAAGCAAGGAGGGGATTAAGGCAATGGGGCACTCATCAAGAGCATCTGGTTCACTGACCCAGCTGAAGAGACAGAGCCAAATAGGCTGGAATGGTCTACATCAGCTTTCAGCAAGTCCAGGGCTCACAATCCTTTGAGGCAGGTTATAGTCAGCAGCTGATGCTTAGATGTGTCTGTCAGCCAAGTAGAAATCTGCTGAGACAGATGTAGACTAGGGACAGGAGTTAAAATTTACTAACTTAAAGGAAAAATCTTACATTTGGAATTTTCAGATCCATTAATCCAAGTAGTTGAGGGAGGGGAGGAGCCCCAAGACCAGGAGAGAGAGAGACAGAGAGAGAGAGAGAGAGAGAGAGAGAGAGAGAGAGAGACAGAGACAGAGACAGAGAGACAGAGAGAGAGAGAGAGACAGAGAGACAGAAAGATCCCATCCTCAGGAATAGACAGGGGGGAAACTTAGGCTTGTACTTATCTAGAATCCTTTCGACCTGTGAAAGATGGATCCAAGTCTTATGATTCCCTTAATTCTCTGAGGCTTACATGGATTTTTTTAGTTTACAAAAAGACATAAAAGTTTTAAAAATATTAGAATTAACAATCTGTACTGAAATTCACATTAAGAAAATTCAGGTAACAGGTTTTTGTAAAATTGCTGGTGTAGATTCACATCTTTGAGTCCTAACAAAAGGTACAGCTTTGGGATAAAAAACATGAACATTTTTTCCCTATCCAGAGAGTCAGATATAGATTGGACAGACATGTCTTTGGCCTGATGAGAAGCACCTTTAAGTCTATATTTTAAAGACAGACAGCCAAAGCAAATTTAAAATCTTGAACTTGTGACTAAAGAGTAAGTAGTCACTGCTCTACCAGCTTATCATAATTCTATTAATGTTAAACACTAAACTTTTGGAATCCTACTATAACAATACCATAGAAGGGGAAAGAAATCTGAAACATTTTTCATACCTTAAATCATTTATCTATTCTTTTGAAACTTGCATTTACATCATAAATCACTTTCTGAGACCCTCAGAATTTAAGCTTTCACATCCTCAGAACTTTATATATCTTAGAAGCTCAAAACGTGCATAGACTTAATACTCTTTCTTTCCATTTAATAATTTACCAGAGACACAAATAATTACTACTGAGAATAGTCCCTTTAGTGGAAAGTTATATCTGAAACCCATTTATCTTTTAGTAAGAAGCCTGTTAGCAAGGCAAACTTGTCTACCTTTTTCTCAACAGGATGCCTAGTAACTCTAGAAAAAGCAAGGCTTAATTTTAACATCTGAAATGAGTTAACAAGGTGGTAGCAGCCTTGGGGACAAACCTGGTGGCCTGCTGTTGCTAAACTGACAAAGTTATAGCCTAGTCATCAATACCATCAGAGATCTGAGAAAGATAAATTACCACTTGAAGCATAATCCAAATCAAATGGCCTGTGTATAAATTAAAATGACAGAGACTGGCTGGGAGGTGGTGGCTCACACCTTTAGTCCCAGCACTCTAGAGGCAGAGGCAGGCAAATCTCTGAATTTGAAGCCAGCCTGGTCTACAGAGTGAGTTCCAGGACAGCCAAGGCTGCACAGAGAAATCCTGTCTCAAAAAAACAAAAGACAGGAAAAAAAAAAAAAAAAAGACAGAGACTAGTCCATTATGTAAACGGTCATCCCAGGCTCCTGTGGTCTCCAAAGCATTGAGGGCAGAGGTACCAGGACAGCATTAGTGTTCGGCTGCCAGGCCCAGAAGGTGAGAAACTTTCCTTTGGAGGAGGAACATTGGAGAGACTGACCTTACTTTGTCTAGGCAAAGTGGGGCAATCAACTCCTAAGTGTCCTGCTTGTCCACAGTTTAGGTCCAGTCCTGGCAGTAGGTGATGCATTGTGGGCAGTCTTGCCCTGTGGTTAGTGTTACCACAATCCAGGTAGAGACATTGTGGTGCCCTGTCATCTTGGGGTCACAGATAGTAAGCTTTTTCCATTAAACATTATAATTGCCATATCCATCAGATCTCTGACAAGTTTGAGGACCATTATCTAGTAAATATATCTGAGCTAAACAAAACTAGTCTTAACCTTGAAAACAGACCTAACAATACTCCAAGTTTGATTATTATAGATGACTACTAACCTGTATTTAATTATACATTTTTTTCTTTGGTTTTTTGAGACAGGGTTTCTCTGTGTAGCTATCCTGGCACTCGCTCTGGAGACCAGGCTGGCCTCGAACTCACAGATATCCACCTGCCTCTGCCTTCCGAGTGCTGGGATTAAAAGAGTGTGCCACCAATGCCCGACTAATTATACATTTTTAAATGAGCTGCAGCTGATCCCCCATGATCCTTTCATGTCTTTAAAACCATTGTCACCTGGGTGACTCTTTTTTTCTTTTGGTTTTTCAAGACAGTGTTTCTCTGTGACTTTGGAGGCTGTCCTGGAACTAGCTCTTGTAGACCAACCTGGTCTCGAACTCACAGAGATCTGGGGTTAAAGGCGTGTGCCACACTACCTGGCACCTGGGTGACTCTTAAATTACAAAGTTTAGCTGCCAGAGCAAGGTATATTCTTGTATATAAAGGCATGGAGGTACAGCTTTAATACCTTATTAAACAAGCATTATTTTTAAATCCTACCTTTCATAAATCTTTTTTCAGGACAGGAGTTATCATACAAAAATCTATCCTAATCCAAAATATCTTGGGATCTGTAGTTGCTTCCTTGGTACGCCCACTTTATGTGGTCACCTTTAATCTTGATGGCAGCAAAGTCACATGACAATATCTGTCTTCTCCAACTGTAGCAAAGATGGCTGACAGACTTGTGGCTGCTTAAAGATGGTGGCAATCCAAAATGGAATTATGCCATATTGTTCCTTTAAAATTATCTATGCATATATTTTTAAATATCAACTCCCAGTGTTACTAGTTTTAACATTTTTTATTTTTCAGATTTTACAGATTTTTAACCATATTCCAAAAAAAAGAAAAAATCTTATAAATCTCAAGGTACAGAATGTTCACATAAATTAGGTCTAATTTTTTGGCTGTAATGTTTTTTTTTTCCTGTCACTGTGTCAGGTGGCTCAGGAAATAGAGGAAACTTTTAAATATGCCTGTGTCTAGGCAAGGGAGAGTCATAATCCAACCCTAGAGCATAAAACAACTTTAATGTTATCCACACCCAAAAAACAGCTAAACTCCTACTAACCTGAATCCAGTGACCAGAGAGCTCAGAGATAAATTCTGAGCTCTAGCTATAAATTTGGTCATAGCAGTGGTGGTGACTGGTTGCTGTCAGAATCAGAAACAGCAAAACTATCTGACAGCTCCATGCTTGCAACAAAACTTATGGACACATCAGTAGACACAGATAAAACTTTCCAACAGACAAACAATGCAACAAAACAAGCAAACACAACTTTCTCTAGAAATATATAAACAAAACTTTCTTTTCTTTTCAAGACAGGGTTTCTCTGTGGCTTTGGAGGCTGTCCTGGAACTAGCTCTTGTAGACCAGGCTGGTCTTGAACTCACAGAGATCCGCCTGCCTCTGCTTCCTGAGTGCTGGGACTAAAGGCATGCACCACCACCACCCGGCCATAAACAAAACTTTTTGAGGGAAACAAATCAAACTTTCCAACCAGAACCACAACCAGATGGGCAGGTGATGTCAGGCTATATGCCCCAGTTGAGAGAATATTGGAGTACTGTTGAACCCTCTCCACGTCCCAGATAAGGATCCCACAGAAGAGAACCAGACTGTGACTCACCAGGAGGCCTCTGTAGATGCATGCTGCAAATCTCAGCATGGCGGTACACTCCCGTAGTCCAGGAACTGAAAGCAGCCTCAGGGCCTTCAAATGTTTCAAGGCACATGCCTCCTGAAATGACCCCTCAGTCTCCAAGTTCTGGGGCGAAAGTCCAGCTTTAAAAATTGGGTGGGTGAAGGGATCAGCTCCCCATTTTGGCAGCTATAACAGCCTAACATGTGCTTGCCTGACCTTGCCTAGGTCGCTAGGAGGTCAGATATCTGCTTCGTGGCAAGGAACCAATCAGAAGTTAGCTGGTGGCGCTATGCTTTACGGCTCTGGGTGTGCTTTATGAACAAATGCACAGCAATGACGTGCAGAGCATAGCAACCATCCTGGGAGGGCCTATGTGCCATAACAACCAGTTGGCCAATCAACACAGGGCAAGTCCTCCAAGCCTGGAGGCACACCAATCCCGAGCCTGTGCGTACCCCTAGACACTCCCCTTACGCTGCCCTATAAGATCTCTATCTGGTGGCTTCTCAGTGGCTTCCCCCCTTCCCCCCCCCCCCCCCCGCCATCCGCCATGGTGGATGGATGAAAGTCCCGAGCTAACATGGGATTAGCTTGTTAAACAACTGCAATAAAAGACTCACTGCTTTTGCATCGAAATGGGCCTCTTGGTAATTTGGGGATTCAGAATTTGGGCACAACAGGGTAGTCTGAATTTCACTAGGGCCTCCAGAAAATGTTAATCCCACCAATCAAGAATAATATCACTACCACAATTTAAAACCAAATTTGAAGCAAACTTTAATTAAATACTGGCCAGGTGGATGGGTTCTGGCCAGGTCCATACCCAAGTTCCTAGGAAATGGCCCAGAATCAAGTTTGCCAAGGGCTTAAGTAGGTCCAGTCTGGGGCAAGCATGTATCCTGACATACTTCCTGCCTAGGTACTGGTGTATATGGGTCAAACAAACTTGTTTAGGGGAGTGGAAAAAACAAAAACAAAAACAAAACAAAAAGACAAGACTTGTTATCTCCCATAAACAATAGCCTCCAGCATTTTAGGAACTATCTGTCCTTGGGCAAGGGGCTTGCAGATTCCAGAGGCATTTTTCTTTCATGGATCTCTAAGGCATAGTAATTAAAACTTAAAGTGTGAATTGGCTCTCACAGTGCCCCCCCCACACCCCTTTCTGAGTCTCTTAAGTAATGACACTATTTCACTCCCTAGGATCTTGTTTCTCAACCTCTGCTGCATGTTTGAATCTCCTGAGAGACTTTGAAAATGGACTACCAAAGCTGGGTCTAGTGGCCCAGGCATGGGAACCCCACTCCTCCAGATGTCAGGGAAGGAGAGCCACAAGTTCAAGGCCTGCCTGGGTGACAAAATGAATTCGAAGCCAGAATGCCAACTTAGTAAGACCTTGTGTCAAAGTCAAAAGTGAAAAAGAGGGTTCAGGATACAGTTCAGTGGTAGATCCTAGCATGTGTGATGTTCTGGGTTCAATCCCCAGTGTCACACACACAAAACAAACAACCAAACAAGTGGGACCAATAATGAGAACTACACTTAGGTTTGAATATACCTCTCAGCAATTAGTTCACCATGTCTGTCTCTAACCCAAACCTCTATGCAGGATCCAACCTCAAATATCCATCTGTTTCTCATCCACTACTCTTGGTCCCTCTACTGACTGCTATATCTGAGACTCAACACTATTTTTTCTTTTCCTCTATCTCTGTATGTGGGACCACTATTTAATCTGCTTATATCAGAATCTTAGGAACTGTCTTTGGTTGTGAACAATCCTTTGCTTTCCATAGCTACACAGTTACATCTTTATCTGTTCAAGTTTTGAAACAGAGTCTGCCTATATAGAGTCCTTACCGGCTTCAACTTGCTATGTAGCCAGGCTAGACTCATGGAAACCCTCATGGAAAACTTCCTAAATTACAGGAAAGTACAAGATTGTGCCTTTTAGTCTCAGCTACTTTGGAGACTGAGGCAGGGGAATCTCGAACCTACCAGTTTGAGATCAGCCTGGGCAAAGTAGTGAGACTCTGCCACAAAACTAAACATAACAAAAAGTATGATTTTGCTAGTGTGTATGAAAGGTTCAGGAGCTACCTAAGACAGCTTAAAGGGCCCTGTGTTGTGTGGTCAGTCATAGCTATGTCACTCATTACGGGGCTGCATAGGGATCCAATGTGCATGCTCGAGCTCCTGCTTTTAAACCTGCAGCATTGTTCTCTCTCTCTCTCTTTCTGGAGGTCTCTCTCTCTCTCTCTCTCTCTCTCTCTCTCTCTCTCTCTCTCTTACTCTCTGCCCTGCTCTGTTCTTCCATTTCTCTCTCTCCACCTCTCACTCTCCTGCCCTATAATAAACTGGTTAATGTGCTCTCTATAGTCCATGTCCATCTCTCGACTTCTAATTTAAGCAAAAGAATAACACTGTGAGAAACACTGTCTCAAAAAACCAAAAAAAAAAAAAAAAAGAAAAAAAAAGAATAACAGTGTGCAGCTCAGAGGCAGAACACCTCCCTAGTGTCTGTCTGAGGCTTAAGGATGAGAGTTTAGATCCCCGGGTTGCATGTAAGGTTGGATATGGCAGAACAAGCTTGTTCTCCCAGCTCACCTACTTTGGGTTGGGGGACTAAGTCAGGAGGGTCTTCTGGAGTGAATGCTCGCCAACTAGCCTGTGGCAAACAAGAGGCTGTGTCTTGAGCAAGTTGGAAGTTGAGGACTGATCGCCAAGTTTGTCTTCTGACCTCTACATGTGTGCTGTGCCAAATGGGTGTCCCCATTACATACACACATAAAAGTAAATAAGAAAAAAAAAAAAGATAGGGAAGGAGAGATGAAGAGAGAAATAATAAGAGAGGAACAAGAAATATTCAAGAGAGAGGTAGACAGATGGGGGTGGGGGAGTGGCAGACAGACAGAGAGAGAGGGACCAAAGTGTTACAGCTCTGGTTATTAAAGACAGACATTACCATTTTGTCTAATACCTGACTCCCCTCAGCTTACAAGCTGATGCCAATATGGCCTTTTTAGGTTCAAGGTTATTACTGCATAATAATAAAGAATGTGGAAGCCTTCCCAACTAAAGCTACATTGCGTTTTTTTAAACAAACATATTTTTATATTGATAGCATCGATGATTTATTATTAGCTAGCTTTCTGAATGCTCACTGTCTGTGGAGTGTTTGCATATATTATCGAATGTGACATAATAAACTGTAGAAGATGCTACCACTGTTATCTTCATTTACTACTGAAGAGAACCGAAGCTAAGCAGGATTAGTGAGCTTGTCCAATGTCCGCCGGAAGTGAAACCCAAATCCGCTAAAGGTTAAAGTTCATGCTCTCTGCTGCTCTACATCTGCCCTTTCCTTTCCATTTCTGCAGGTATGCCTTTCCGTGTCTGGATGGATGCCAGCGCAGGACATCTAGGGTCACATTAGCTGTCTGTGTTCAGCCTGGCTCTTTCCTCTCACTGCCTCAGCAGGAGATGAAAGCCTTGGCTGAAGACAAATCCAAATCATCAGTAGTAACTCAATGGGCATCAGAACCGGTGGTGGAATAGTTAGGAAGACATTAAGGGAATCTGGAGCTCTTATTTGCCTAAATGCAGTCAAACAAAACTGCTGCAACACACATTGTTTTTATTCATTGTGTTAAACATTTATAGACTTGTTAAGCAGAAGAGTAGTAATTGCGAGTTTAGGCCTAGTGCCACTTTCCTGGCTTGTGTTATCAATTTAGCTTAACATTTTCAACACAGTCTTACTTTTCATGTATTATGGCCTTTGATACTGATGACTGTTAAATTTTACATATACGTCTTTATTGCTTTGGATAAGTCAGTGTATTTTCAGTGGAGTAGCTTTGAATGGATCTTTTCAAGGTTTTGAGATAGTCTGCATCTGCTCTAGTTACTGTTTTTTATAGACCTGTCATCAGGCAGACTAGAAGACTATTCTAATATTTATTGTTACATGTGAAAGGGTCCATATAAAAAGATTCAGACCAGCAGTTACCAACTGGATAGGAAAATTGGAAATGCTACTGTGATGACAAGCACAGATGGAGTGGTGTGACCAACTTGTTCTTTTCCTTAATAACCTTCATTGTTATAACCAAGCCTTCCTTTCACTAATTCTAAATTATAGGGCACAGTCTTACTCCCAAACACAATGAATATATATGAAGACTTTTCTTCTCTTTCTTATTTCAAAGATCTAGTTTCTCATAATCTAGTAGTAGAGAATTGGACAGGCATGAGTTGGAATCTTGATTAAGAGGCAAAAAAAAAAAAAAAGCATGGAAAAGCTGTGAATTCACCCTGCCCTCCAGAACCCTCATTTGTCTGAGCCTTTGAAGCACACAGACTCTTTATTGCTGTGAGTCTAACGTGTAAGCATCTAACACCTTTATTTCCTTTGATAAAGAAAGGAAGAAGAAAAAGAGGAATAGACAAACAAAATGGCACTATTTGCTCTATATACCATGGTAGCACAAATAATAAAAACCCAGAGACCGATATTGGGGTTAAAGCTGAAGATCAGAGAAGCAAAGCAGCCAGCCACTAGAAAGTTCTCACCTCTACCAATGCTCAGACTGAAGGGGTGATTATGTCCTCAGACTGCATCTCCAGATTGCACTGTTCTCCACCAAACTCAGACTCCTTCCACCTTATATTCCTCTCCAGTGCTGGGATCAAAGATGTGAGCTCTGCTTCTCTTTTAGACTGATTCACTCACATGTAGCCCAGGGTCCATCTGCCCCTGTCTCCCAAGTGCTGGGATTAAAGGTGTGGCCACCACTGCCTGTCCTCTATGGCTAACTAGTGGCTTAGCTCTTAACTAGGTGTGTAGCTAACTAGTGGCTTAGCTCTGCACTCTGATCTCCAGGCAAGCTTTATTTGTTAGATTACAATCAAAATATCACTACACACCATTTTGTTATTCACAAGTAAGGAATATTTAGAGGAGCTACCACAGAAGAAGACATGTTTGTCCTTTGGTGTCAGTGTCAGAAGAGGTAGTTCTTATCATAGAAACTCGGGTCCTGAGATGATGAGAGGTCAGTCACTAACAGAGTTCTTTTGTCCATGCAACATTTCTTCTTGGATATGAGATGCCATGCAAAAACTCATGTGGTAAGCACTTATAATCCCAGTGCTTGGGAAGTATAGACAGGTAGATCCTTGGGGAGGGGGTGTCCAGTGATAAGGCAGCCAAACTGAATAGGAGAGCCCTTGGCCAATGAGAAACCTTGCCTCTTGCCTCAAAAAAAGAAAAAAAAAAAAAAAAAAAAACAAAAAACTGGGTGATTCCTGAGGAATGACAGCTGAGGTTTTCCTCTGGCCTCTATATACTTGTGCACACATGTACACACACACACACACACACACACACACACACACACACACACACACACAAAGCTACAGACACAGAAAAAGAAAAAAGAAGGGACCACTATTTGGAAAAAGGTTTGAAACTAAATTTTGGTAATGTAAATTCTGTAAATGAGTCACTTTTCATCTTAGAGGGAGTATGTGGGCATGGAAACATTGGTAAGAGGAAGTAAGGTCGGCTTTAACACAAACTTCAAAGTTGGAGAAGATAAATTTGTGAAATAGAAAGCTATGTAAGCCTAATGAAAATGCCTAAAAGTTCAGGGTTCAGGCCTTACAAACATGGTTAACTCTGATAGTAATGACCCCTTGAGGAGTTAAACCTAGGGTAAACTCTATCTGTATGAAACCTCTGGGCTAGGAATTAAAACAATAAATGCTTGCCACTGGTTCTGTTGTTTTCACGGAAACTGGAAGAACAAATGTCTGTAGCAAAATACGGTTTCACAATCTTGAAACAAAACTGCAGAGTTTTCGATGCAAAACCTTGCCACCAAGACCCAGAAATGATCAGAATCGAAAGGGAAGGTTTGTGTGTCTCGATTTTGGTGTGAACCCCCTTGTGTACTTAATTAAGCAACATGGTGAAAATGTCCCTTAAGCTTTGGGTGGCACCTAAAATGAAGAAAACTGAAATGAGGCCTTGAACACTGTTGTGTGGTAGTGTCCTCAATCCTTGACCATGGTGGCATCATCACTGTTCTGGGTCACCTTCTCCAGTTCCTTCATCATAGAGATCCCTCTCTTCCTCATAGAGATCGATCCAGGAACCCCCACCCTTGTCAAGGCAGTTCACCTCCTTAAAACTTTGAAACTTCACTCTCTGAGGCCAATGAGGCCAGTCCCCTGCTTCTCACGTGAGCTGAGCTCCTAGAGAAAACTCCCTTTAGTCTTAACAGACAATGTTAGTACTTGAAGGTAAAGGAGGCTAAAAAAATGTATCAACTGGGAATAACATGTGAACCAAGGATGGATTGTTTTTCCCCAAAAGACAATTGTTACACAATTAAATCTACAGGATTTCTTTTTATCCTTCTGCAACTTTAGAATACACTTAAATTATTTCTCGTAAGTAGTTTCAATATAAGTTTTAAAACCTGCTTTTCCATTTAGAAACTTCAAACTTTGAATACATAAAGGAAAATAAATGAAATATTTATATTGCCTTAGTTTCTTTTCCTGTTGCTGTGATAAAGTACCCTGACAAAGGCAACTTAAGGGAAAGAAGGTTTATTTTAGCAACAGTGCAATACAGAAAGTTCAAGGTGGTAAGGGGTTATAATAATAGACTCACAGTCTATGAGGCCATGGTGGGGAAGGCAAAACAGAGGGGGCTGGAAGCAGCTGGTTACATGACAGCCACAGTCAAGCACAGAGAACAACAAATCATGCATACTAGAATGGATTTCGCTTTTTCCACTGTTATACCTCCAGGATCCCCTGAGCAGAGAGCAGTGATGCCCACAGTGGGTAGGTCTTCCTGACACCATAGCTGTAATCAAGATAAGCCACCACACACAGATATGCCTACAGTCCAACCTGTGGTAGACAGCTCTCACTGAGAAGCTCTTTCCAGGTGACTCTAGATTATGTCACCTTGACAAACTAACTATAACATATGTTAATGCCATTTAAAATTAAAATGGACATCTCTGAGTTTATTACTCCATTTGATAAACAAAAACATTTATCAATAATATTAATGTTTCCAATTAAAGTTCCTCTCTACCTCATTCCCAAAGGAACTATTATTCTGAATATATTTCATGAACCTCTTGTTTTTATTTAAAGACCTACTGATTCTGTATGAATTCTTAATTATATTCCATAAGAGCTGAAGTTTAATTCCCCTTTTGCTTATTGGTTACATTTATTTCTTCTCTAAATCATCTGTTTTAACTTTTGCCCATTTTTCTAACTAGTTTTTTTTTTTGTCTCATTGATTTATAGATGGTTTTTGTATGTTAAGGATACTTTAACTATTATGAGTATTATCATAAAAAGGTTTTCAATATTTTTTATTGTCTTGGTAGTTTTGCTAATATCTATGTTAAGAAATTTGAATCATCATCAATTTATTCTTTATAATGTGAGGATGAGCTCTAAATTGATGTGTTTGTTTTAACCTATTCATGGGCAAACTAACTGTTCTACTAAGATGTCAATGCCTCAGACCCCAGGCCTATGAATTTGTCATCTTACTTGACATGAGGGATTTTTATAGATGTGGTTTAGGGTGAGGAGATTGTTCAGAATTACCAAGGGAGGGGCCTTGTCACAGGGAAATGTGACAACAGAATGATCGGCACAATGCAATGCAATCAGCACTGGAGGTTGGCCCAAGGGATTTCAGTAGCTTTTAGAGACTAGAAAAGTCATGGGAATGGATGCTTGTTGGGAAGAGCCAATAAGGAATGAACTACTAACTTCATGATTAGAGACTCAGGTCAGATTTCTGACTAATAGAACTACAAACATTCTCAAATAGCCCAACCTGAAAAGTTGTTGGCATTTGTTAGGGAGAAGACAGACATACTATTTATTAAACATTCCATACATTTTCTACTAAGTTAAAATACAATCTTTCCATGTGTAGAATTTGTGCACTCAGGCTGGTTTTCAAATTCTCTATGCTGATGCTGAGGAGAATAGATTTATTTTCCTGATTCATAACTATGCTTTGTCACAATTTTTAAAGTCTTCAATCCTCCAGCTAATCTCCACTCCTACCTTTTAGAACCTCACCATTTTCCCCATCTTTCCTAGCTTCTTAATTGCAGTCTCTGGTCTCATCTTCCTCTAGGTCACTTAGCATTCTGTTTCTAGAATTATTTAAAATGCAAGCATCATTTCTACTCTTTAAATTCATCACAGCCACCACCTTTCATCTCCAAATTTACAAGAAAGTGCTGTGAAGAGTGTCATTTGCCAGTGTCATTTCCTGTTACCCCCAACAGACACTGCTCCAGACATCAAACAACCTAAAACTCATAAAGTTATCACTTTTACAACCCTTTCTATCTCTAGGTTTGTCCTTGCTTCTGCTTAGAATATTGTCCATTCCTTTCCAAAGCCCATTAAAATTGTATATTCAAAACTTAGATTAACATATCAACTTCCAACAGCAAGCTTCCCTTGTTGCTCCCCTTTAGACTGGACTGGTGTCCTTCTCTCATGTACCTACAACAGAACACTATTATTCTTTGAGTTTGCACTTAAATGTTTTTGTTACAGTAAGTGATCTCCTTGTCTAGGTCCCTCAACAGATAATAGACTACTTAAAGGCAGGAACTGTGTTTTATTTCTAGATCCATGGAGCCTAATAAAACACAAACAACTTTGGGATAGTAAGAATATCAGAAATAATTTACTGATAGTTCTTATTAAAACCTTAGCCAAGTGCTTTCCAACAGTCTCAAAACTGCTAGGTGTCGGTTCCTAAGTTTGTGTTCTGTAAAAGTGCTTTGAGCTAAAAATAATATCATCCAGCTTGTTCACTCATCTTATGCATGAGGCTTGGCTAGGAGTGACTCTGGGATTGTCCCAAAGGAAGAATGTTCCCGCTCTTGAACAAATTCAAAGGACCATGACTCAGGCTGTAAAAGTAAACTCAGAGGAGAAAGTTCTCAGATGTTTTCAGCAGGAATGACATTGTTGGAATATTTTTTTATTTGAAACTCCCACTCAGATACCTTCGGGAACCATCAGACTCAGGGAGGGACCCTTCTATGCTCCCATAGCACTAGAAACAAATACCCTGCCTAGCACATCATGTCACATGTAAAGGATGTGGAAGACATTTATCTCTCCCACAACCCATGATTTTAAACAAGGGGATGGTTTGGTCCCCTTTCCTGGTAAGGGTGTTTCAGGAAATTTCAGGTTATCATAATGATGTAGGAGAAATCCCGTTAATGTGTAGGAACCAGAGATGCTGCAAGTATCCTAGTGTGTATAGGATAGCCCTGTATGGCACAAGACTATCATGACCAAAATGCCTACAGTAGCCTCATTAGAAATCAGACTTTATCTGATTTTCTTTTAGTCCAACACTAAAAGAAAAGTGACTTTGAAGAAACTACAAAGAAGCATAAGCAGGAATGCTTTGCCATTGTTAAGTTATGGGGCTTAAAGAATCAATTACTTTGTAATCACCTTTCATTGCAACTTCCATGCCACTCTATCAAACCACTGAATGAGTATGAATGATGAAAGGATGGAGTTATTAAATCAAGGTACTTCTATGTTGAGTTGGTCCAGGAAAGATTAATTCTAACAGAAATAGCAAACAAACTCGTCATCTCCATCCTCCTCCTTCAGTCCACCCATTGCTAGGTGTCTCCTTTGTACTCTCAGCAGCCTCCATCTGTGCCACCTTAGGGACAAACATCCTCGATTGGGCATCTAATGTGCCACTCCTTTAGAGTCCAGGGTCTTAATTGTTAAATCTGATAATCCAGGTGGCTTCTAGGTAAGATTTCTTAAACTGTCTTCCTTCCAAACCTGTACAGCTTTCCCACGTTTTTCCTACCCATATCTGTGACTCCAAGCCATTTATGAGCAATTACAGCTTTTAAAAGCATTGTGGTTTTTGTTTTTTTGTTTGTTTTTTGTTTTTCGAGACAGGGTTTCTCTGTGTAGCTTTGGAGCCTGTCCTGGCTCTCGCTCTGGAGACCAGGCTGGCCACGAACTCACAGAGATCTGCCTGCCTCCTGAGTGCTGGGATTAAGGGTGTGCCACCAATGCCCAGCTAAAAGCATTGTATTAGTCTGAATGTAGTGGTGTATGAGTTTAATCCCATCACTCAGGAGGTAGAGCCGGGCAGATCTCTATGCCTAGTCTACATAGTGAGTTCCAGTGGAGCCAGGACTACATAGTCTATAAAATAAGACTGTGTTTCAAAGAGGGGGAAATAGTTTTAGTAAGTTGAAGTATAAGAATTTTAGGGGAAGGGGGATTTTTTTTTTGAGGTGTTGACTTTGAGTTACTCCAAGTGGGGGATATTTTTGAGGTGCTGGCTTTGAGTTACTCCAACTATGAATTGTAGATTAGCTCTCTGACAGTTTCTAGATCCCTTCCTAGTTTAAAAAATGCCATCATTTGTTGTCTCTGCTTCTGCTATAATGACACTTCTGTAAGAGCAAGAAGGCTGTCCCTTTATTTGAGCTGTGTATCTTCAGTGCTGGGAACTGTACCTGCTATGTAGATGTACATGTTAAATATTTCTGAATGAATGAATAATGAATGTATGAAAAAGTAACTTACTGTAGGTAGAACTTTTTGTTTTGTTTATTTGTATGTTTGCCAAAATGCATGTACGTGCACACTTGGTACCCTTGGAGAACAAAAGACGGCATCAGACCCCCTGGAACTGGAGTTACAGATGGTCATGAGCCACCACATGGTGGATGCTGGGAATCAAACTGGGTCCTCTGCTAGAGTCGTAAGTGCTCTTAACCACTGAACCATCTCTCCAGCTTTGGCTTTTGTGTGTGTGTGGGGGGGGGTTGTTTGTTTGGTTTTTTAAGACAGGGTCTTACCATATAGCCCAGCCTGGTCCAAACTTAATATGTGGACCAATCTCATCTCTGACTTATAATGATCCTTCTGCCTGTAGGTCTTAGGTGCAGGAATTAGAGACATGTACCACCATGTCCAGTCTGAAATTGAATTGTTTAGGCTGAAATAGTACATGCTACAATCAAAGGCCACTACATGTTGAGGAATGGGAGACTGGATGACACTGTGAACACTAGACTGAATCATAAAGTTGTGACACGACTGAGAACCAGGCACCCAAAAGCATAACATGAAGTAGGAAATAAAAATAACTGAAGGCTTGGGAGATGGTTCAGCAGGTGAAGATGCCTGTACCAAGGCTGACAGCCTGAGCTCAATCCTGAGAACTCATATAGTAGAAGGAGAGAATCAGCTCTTACAGGATGTCTTTCTTGACTTCAACATACGTGTCGTGGTACATGATAATACATAAAAGAACACACACATAATACATAATTTTAATGAGCACCCCATAGTAATGAAAGCCAGATGAAATTCATTTATTCATGTGACTGACATGGGAGAAGCTACCTGGTAGGTTCTCAGTGAAATTGTTACAAGTGCTGAAGCATCATCCTGAGAAGTCCAAAGTACTGTGGTAAAGCAGTGATTGGACAGACATAAATCTTAATTTATAAGATATTAATGTACACATTAAGACCCAACCTATATACCTTATTGGAGCAAAATGTAAGAGATTATTCATGAATTATGCAGAAATTGTGTCAAATTCATCTACGCCATTTGATAATTAATTTTGGGGGCCTGACAAGATGGCTCAGCAGTTAAGAGCACTGGTTGCTCTTCCAGAGGACCTGGGTTCAATTCCCATCACTCACATGGCAGTTCACTACTATCTGTAACTCCAGTTCCAGGGAATCTACACCCTCACACGGACAACCATGCAAGCAAAACCCCATACACATAAAATAAGAATAAATACATCATTAAAAATGTTTTTTAAAAAATTAATTCTAGTTTATAAGAGGGAAAATGAAGATGCATGAAATATAAAGCTTATTATAAAAACAATCTTAAGTCAATCAGTATTATACCCTATGTGAAATTTCTATATAATCAGACTTTTACTTCAGTATTCAGAATTGAAGCTGGGACTTTGTGTGCTCTAGACAAATGCTCAATCTGAGCTACATTCCCAACCCTGTGCAACCATTCAGCTGCAATGAAGTTTAAATTAAATTTAAAAATCACTCAAATATTAGAGGTATAATTTTAAGATTTTAAACATTTGTCAACTGAAAAATGTCAATGAGAAACAGATTGACATACGGCAACAATGTGCTTATTTATTGCACAGACCAATTTGGTTTTTAAATGTTAGAAGTCCCATAGAGGGTAGCTAAAGAAATTCTGTACCTAGATCCTTAATCCAAAATCTCTATCATGAGAAATGTTTCAATTTGTGGTGGCATTCATTAGCAATAACAGAAGATGTGCCAGTTTTTGTTTTTGTTTTTTTTTTTTTTTCACATCTCAAGAAGTTGAAAGGTAACAGTGACATAAAGCCAGAAGTTTCCTGTGCCTCTGCCTGAGCAGATGACATTTGCCCTCATACTGTCATTTTGTGGTCACAAGATGGGTGTCTCATCCTTAGTATGACACAGGAATTCCAAGCAGGAAGAAAATGACAATATATATATATATATATATATATATATATATATAGCCAGCTACAAATGGGAAAGAGAGATACATCAGAGGCTTCCATTAAGCCAGATGCAGTAGTGTACAGCAGTACAACAGCCGTCCATCATTTGAGAGGCAGAGGCAGGGGAATGGCTACAAATTAGAGGATAGCTTGTTATATATAGAGGATTTTCAGGTTTGCCAAGTCTACATCATGAAATCCCATCAAAAAAAGAAAAAAGAAAAAAAGAAAAAGAAAGAAGAAAGAAAGAAAGAAAGAAAGAAAGAAAGAAAGAAAGAAAGAAAAGATAAAAAAAAAAAAAGAAGGAGAAAGGAAAAGAAAAAGCCTCCACTTACTGAGAAGATTCTGGCAACATATTCACAGGTCATATGTTCCTGTCAAATTTACACAATGAAGGCTTTTTAACTGCCGAAATAAAGCTCTCCTTTTTTCATGGAAGCTTCTCTGCTACCATTGGAGTGGCAAGGCTACTTGGGAGCTCAGATTATGGGGAAGTTAAACTGAGGATACATTCAGTTTGAATTCAGTGGGATATATTTAGGAGGTTCACAGTCACTTCTGCGCACACTTGAGTTAGTGCCAGCCATGGAAGCGTAGGGATCTTTTTCAGGAAAATCCCTGCTGCCCACTGTGTTAACTCATCTGGCCCCATGAAAGGAAGGTAGAGGGCTCAGCATAAGCTCCTTAGCGAGCTGCAGCAAGAGCACATTGATAGCAACTGTTAAGTGAGTGTCTTAATTCAGAGAGGATTGCTTTAGTCACTAACAAGAGCCTTCAGTATGCTCTGAAACCTGACAAAGGAAAGAAACTCCATACAGGTTTCCAAGTCTGACATTAATCGGGAAATTTTACATGACATTTCCATTAATTTATGATGCTGCAGTGATTCGTGTATGATTTATCCCCTCCAAAACTCACATGGAGATTTGATTCTCGGGGTAAGGATGTCAAGAGATAACGAGGTCAGGGGGCTGCACCCTCATGAGAGGAAAAGTGTCTTTCTACATCTGGGCTATGACCCTGAACACTAGGCTGCAGAGCACCTGACCTGGTGGACTGGAGGTGAGGTGAGACTGGTTCAGTTTCCTCAGGAGCGGCTTTTTTGTTGTTTTTGTGTTTTGGGACAGGGTTTCTCTGTGTAGCCCTGGAACTCACTCTGTAGACCTGGCCTGGAACTCAGAGATACTTTGCTGGGATTAAGAGCGTAAACAAGGTAACCTCTAGACTCTCCTGCAAACGCACTCCTTATTATGAAAAGCACCCGGGCCATCTGCAACTAGGTTCCTACCAGAAGCCATGCTGATGCTTTGCTCTGCCCCAGGATATGAGAACTGAGCTAAAAAAGTCTATTATCTTTATTCAATACCTAGCCTCAGGAATTTTGTTATAGCAACATAAATGGTCTAAGACAAAAAGACTTAGAATGTTTTTCTAAGAGTATTGTCAGAAATAAATTCACTAGAGAAACTCTGGATTCTCTTTCTACATTACGTAAAATGATCTCTTAACACGTGAACTTTTAGTTGTGTCTGGTAGTTCACGCATATAATCCCAGCTGACAAAGGAGGGTTGCTGCAAATTCTAGGCCAGTTTGGACTACAGGATATCTTGCCTCAAAAACAAACAAATAAATGACAAATTAAACAGTGTTGAGATTGCAGATGGTGCCACCATGCCTAGCAAAGTAGCAACATTTGTTTCCAATGTTGTTTGTTTTGTTTTCTCAAACGAATACTCTTTACCTCTCTATCTGAAAGCTGGGTAACTTTTCATACCCTTGACTGTGTACCTCAAGAGCCCTGTGAGTCCTCTTAGAGTCATCTCTGAGTTCCTCTAGGTTGCTTTCAACTTAAAAAGTGCTGTCCTCTCTCAAGTGAGAATCAGAGCCGGGCCCTAGAAGCTTCTGGAGTACACCCCTCCTGAGCCATGCCCCTCCTGAGCCACCTCCCGCACCCCACCCCCACTTCGGTCCTGAGCCGCCCCTCCTCTTTAGCCACTCTCCCTTTAGCTACTCCTCCTCCTGAACTACCCTCCACAGCCTCCCCACTCCTGAATCAGTGTCGTCGTCGTCCCCCCCGCCCCCCCGCCGTCCTGAGCAATGCGGGCAATCCATTTAGTATTCCTGAGAGAAGGAAGGCTTTGTTTCTCACCTAAAGGTAGGCGGAGTCAGCAGCAGCAAAGAGGAAAGCGTTTTTTTAAATCCCCTTCCTCCTTCCACTGACAATTGACAATTAAAACTCTTGGCCCAACGGTCCCTTTAGAACTCCATCTTGTTACTGACCCACATAACAGTCATTGTACCTGGGCACAAGAAGGGGCTTACACAGCACGGCCAACTATTTCCCTCAGGGTCTTGTCAGGTTTCTGAATTTTTGTTACATGACCCAGGGGAAACGCTGCATGTTGCAGTTGTCTAAAGATTCCCCTACACAGTGGTGCTAAGGTTTCCGGAAGCCCACAAGCAAATTAACTCGGATTCAACATTTCTCACCCTAATTTCACCACAGACTCTTTTCTCCACTAAGATTCATTTTGAGACATTTTTCTTTAAACAGATGGACAAACTATTATTGTTTTCATATAGGTGGAATAAGCCCAGAGACTTAGATTTTAGCAAGCTCTTGGTCACAAGAGAACCTAACCTGTAGCATTGAATTTCAAAGTACATGGACAACTGGTTGAGAGCTTAAGATGTGTATAGTTTTACTAGCTTTAAAATCCTAGATCTTAAATTACCATGTATGTGAGTCAGGTACGGGCACATGAGTGCGGGTACCCAGTGAAGCCAGAGGCATTGGGTCAGCTAGAACTGGAGACAGAAGCAATTGTGAGCTGCCTGATGTGGGTCCTGGGAATCTACAAAAGCTGTGCCCACTTTGAGCTGCTGAGTACCCACTTTTAACCTTCCTAGCCCCAAAGGCTAACATCTTGCCCACTGTTCTTTTGGGTTCTTTAGAGAGAGAAGTTTTCAAATACTAGGCTGGCCTCCAACTTGCCTTAAACCGCTGATTCTTCTGCCTCTACCCTGCATGTGTTGTGATTACAGGCTTGTGTTTCTATTCTATTATAGTAAGATTTGGAATTGATAGCCCAATGGATCAATAAACCATACACACCTCTAGTTTTCAGGTATGGAATCTGCTAAATGATAAAAACCCTGCTGATTTCCCTTAGTTAATAATAAACTCCTTTAAATAGTTATAAGAAATTATGTTGGAATTAGCTCTGGTGGGTCAGGTATAAGCTTGTGCAGTATGGGTAACCACACATTTTGTTAAGGCAAAGCCATCTGTGAGCTCTGCCATGCCTTGACACAAACTTCATGCTTGAGGCCTGCAGTCACACTTAGAAATATCAGCAGCATGAGAGAACAAAGGCCCACTTTAGGAGTATAATGACTCCCACTAGGACCTTATCAACCTCAAAACTCTACATCTCAGATCACATAAAATAAATCAAATATATCTCCACCCCCCCCCACTCCTCCCTTTTCTTTCTGGGCTGGAGATGGGCAAGGCCCGATACATGTTACTCAGACTTTCTACCACTGAGATACATTTCCAGCCTTTGGGTTGGATGTTTTTGTTGGTGGTGGTGATGGTGGTAGTGATGTTTTGGTTTTGTTTTTTGTTTTGAGAAAGGATCCCATGCTTTATTTTGTTTTTTTGAGATAGGGTCTCATGTAGCTGGCCCAGGCTGACCCGAGCTCACTGTATAGCTGAGATTGGTGCTGGCTGGGATCACAGCCCCCTGTGCCATCACTCCCAGCTTTTGTTTATTGCTTTAATAAAGTCAGAGCTATGGTCATCACATGTGGATCTCCCCTGCTCCCCTGTTAAAAGCAAATGGCTTACATATCCGTGTGTGTGAAAAGCATTGTCTAAGCTTACCATTGAAAAACTATTTCTGAAGGAGACTGGGGAGCTTAAGCATCATGAAAGGACCAGGCTGTAGCTGTGGAGCCAACCAGGCCCCTGTGAGGCTCTGACAGACTGGTGCTCCTAGTTGGCGAGACCCAGGTGAGAGCTACAGGATGCAAGGCGTTTGTCCAAGAAAACATTTCCATAACATTGGGGGGTTTGGAGGGAGGCTTGACAGCAAGTTTGTTAAGTTGCCCTCTCCCATGGACTCACAGAAGCATGACACTCTGGGTATTCTTATGGATCTGAGCTACATGCAGCAGCAGGCATCTCTCCAATAACCTGGAGATATTTCTGCAGCAGGGTTTCCTCAAGCTCTGCCCCTAAAGCTCAGTTTTTCTTTGTTCAAGTGGCTCAGTCTTCAGGCTCTGCTCATTGTTGCCTCATCTAAGTGATGGACAAGGTGAGTGAGTGCCTGTTCTCAAGATCCTCTGCACTGGAAGGTTTATTTAAAAACCATTTTGAGAATGAAATAACTGGAGGACCATGAATGAAGCCTTGGAGACCTCATTATTTAATTAGACACAGTTCTAGGGTGGATGTATTTGACTCCAAAGATGGACTTCTCAATATAGAATCAGGAGCCTTAAGTGCAAAGCTGAGGTGGAGATGAGGGGGTGGACAAACCAATCAAACCAGCATCCAGACCCATACCTGAGCAGAGGTACTGCTAGAGAAACAAAAGCTGGTGATAGACTCCCTGCTGGAAACGGGGTTCCACAGCCAGGACCAAGACTCCATATTTAACGATTGTGATGACCTAAATATGACAATGAAGATTTCACTATGACAATATGGGTATTATCTTTGGGGACAGGCCTGAACATACCCAAAGGGCACACAGAATAGATAGCCACGATAGACTTGGAAAAGAACACAGTTAAGTCCTTCTTGGACAGCTGGAGACTGTCCTCTAAGTGCAGACAAGTAGGAGATCAAGACGTGTCCAAGTGGGAAATCACCTGTCAGGGTTTTAACTGTTTGTCTCTGAGAATTGAAGTCTCTGCCTGCAGCCAGAACTTCATTTTGATGGCAAATACACTGTAGTTCCATAGTTGGCCTTTACTTGTTTTTGTCATTTTGGATATTCTCAGGGTCATCTATCACATGAGACAGCACACTTGGCCTGGTGTGGCTTCAGGGATGACCTTCTATTTGTCAATCACTACTACTTTATTATGGGCTTGGAGACAGAGAGGCAGATTTGTGCTGCCCTCTGCCACAGTACAGGACATTAAAGAAGGGCTCTGGCTTTCTGGCAGATGAGGTATCCTGGCAGAACAGACTGGACAGACACAATAACATGGGCTTGGTCATTTGCCACCAGCATGCCTGACCATAGCATTCACTTGGAAGGAGCATGGCTGATGCCTCCAGGCACTACCATTGACTGACCTGCCTTGCTGCCAGAGCTGTGGGTTTTGGATGCATCTTTTGGGGTAGCTAACTGTATGAGCCAAAGATTTCACCTCATTTCTCTGTGTACCAGGGTCATGAGGGAGAGAGAGAGAGAGAGAGAGAGAGAGAGAGAGAGAGAGAGAGAGAGAGAGAGAGAGTGTGTGTGTGTGTGTGTGTGTGTGTGTGTGTGTGTGTGTTCTGCTTTGCCAATACATTATTGACTGCATTTTCGGTCAGTTATGTTGTCCAAAATAAGAGGATGCACTTCAGGGTTCATCTCTTATTTTGTTGTTGGTTTTTTGTTTTGTTTTTCGAGACAGAGTTCCTCTGTATACTCCTGGCTATTCTGGAACTCACTCTGTAGACCAGACAGCCTCAGAGATCTACCTGCCTCACCACTGGGATCTTTTTTTTTTTTTTTTTTTTAAATGAAATACTGATTTTAAGCAAAGAAAGTTAAATAACCTGTTAATCCGCTAACCAAGCCAAGAAATGTGCATTTTTAAAAAGTCTCTATTCATATTGCTATGCAAATGTGTAGGCAAGCTTGGGAAAAGGCTCCCACATATGGTTGTACAGGCTGTGGACTACACAACTCATACAACTATACAGAGTGCCCTATGTTGCACTTCTTACTGGGGCTGTTGCTTCAACCTTCCATAGATATAGAAATAAACTGGATGGGGACAAGGTGTACATGAGCAGAGCTGACTGGGTGGAACATCCAATCCCACACTCCACCTGGGAATAAAGTAGGGATCATATAGTGAAAAACAGGTCAGTGAAATTTAAGTTCAATAAAAATTAGCGGTGAAAGCCACTGCAATCATTTTCCATTAAGAAAAAGAAAAAAAAATCCATTTTGTTAGATTAGAAAAGAAAGAGGAAGGAAAGACTGAAGCACAAGGTTCCTGGCAACCAAGACATGAATCAGAGCTCAACCCCTTCCCTGCTCCTGTTCTAACACAGTGCTTTCCTAAATCCATTCAAAGTGCAGGGTGTCGGCGGTTGACAAGCTGGAGTCAGCCTGGAGTCTTCCCCAGGATGCGTTTTCATATAGCTGCTGACAGGAGAGCTGAAGCTAGCGAAATTTTTCCATCCCTTGACATCGAAGACACGAAACCCCCTTCACAACTAGATACACCCTCTTCCCAACATGATCGTGTCAGACTCTGGGAAGAACACACTTCCGTACAATGAATAATGCAGCAGGAGCAAGTTCTCCATCTAAATAGTTCTCATTTTCAACGACCAATAATGAAATACATCTTTGTCTTTTGCTCCTGAAATGCTGCGCACTGTTTTGGAATAATCAACCTTTGTTTTGTAAGATATTGTTGTCTTAGATTTTGTTTGTTTGTTTGCTTGTGTGAATAAACACCCCAGAGTGATTCTCATTAAGATCCCAATGAACTAAGAGGTGTTGGAGCTGCCTTATGAGAGCCACGGTGGGCTGATTTCATCCTAAATTTAATATGGGAAAATGTCTCCCGCTAATCACAATATACAGAACGCACAAGGATTTTTTTAATTGCTCTCAAAACACTCGTCCTGGCTGCCTGGGTTGTTAGCCAAGGCACTTGGTCTCTCGCCATGTTTTCCCATGTCTCAGCTCTCCCACCCCCATTCAGCTAAAGAATAGAGGTTCACTGAAGGCAGAACAGCAGAATGGAGTTCTTCTCTGTGGGGTGAACAAGGACATCCCTTTGATCAGCCCCGAAGACTAAATGGCTTTCAGTTAGTATTACTTTAAAAAGCACAGTGTCTAATAGTAATCTAGAGGCCACTGTCACCCTGGTGCAAGAGACTTCACAACTCACTGGAAAAGACTTTACTAGAGGGGTTAGGAGGCTTTACCTTATCAAACTCAAAGCAAGAAAATCACCAAACTAAGCTGCTCGTCCTAGCCATTCAGGATTCTGAAGATCACTTGAGCTCAGCAAGTCAGGACCATCCTCAGCAATGTAACTGTGCCCTGTGTCGTTAAAAAACAAGTCAGGCTGGAGAGATGGCTTAGAGGTTTAGAGTACTGGTTGCACCAGGTGGTGGTGGTTCATGCCTTTAATCCCAGCACTCTGGAGGCAAAGGCAGGCAGATCTCTGAGTTTGAGGCTAGACTGGTCTATAAAGTGAGTTCCAGGACAGTCAGGGTTACACAGAGAAATCCTGTCTCAGAGAGAGAGAGAGAGAGAGAGAGAGAGAGAGAGAGAGAGAGAGAGAGAGTTCAATTCCCACCACCAACATGGTGGCTCAAAATCATCTGCAATTCTAATCCCAAGTTAACCAACTATCCAACTCCCTCTTCTGGCCTCTGAGGAAACTACATGAATAGAGTGCACATACACACATGTAGGCAAACACAAAACAGAAATAAAACTAAGATTTAAAAAAAAAAAAAAAACACCAAATCATATATGTAGTGTTTGAACTTGGCTGTGGGAGTTTACTCGGTGAAGTTATTTCATGTTTTTCTTTGTTAAAACTTATTTTCAGGGTTGGGGATACAGGTCATTGATAGAGTGCTTACCAAGTCCCAGTACCACAAGCACAACAATCCATTTTATTGTTGGTCTTTTTCAAAGTAGGGAGTGCCTTACTAGATACTTACATGTAAGTCAGAATTTGGCCCTTAGTTAGGCTAGAAAGACTGGATGGTTTTCTTTCCTCTTGAAAGCAAGAGCCCTAAAGTGTTATGGAAGAACCAGTTCAGAGAAGTAAACATTGAAATCTGTGGTAACTGTTACCATCCAGGCAAATACAAACCTGGCCCTGCCCCTTGGGGACCTGGAACACATGGCAGGCAATACCCTGGCTCTGTATGCAGGTATGAAGGTCCCTTTAAGAGGCAAGCTCTGGGCTGGAGAGGTGGCTCAGAGGTTAAGAGCACTGGCTGCTCTTCCAGAGGTCCTGAGTTCAATTCCCAGCAACCACATGGTGGTTCACAAACATCTATAATGAGATCTGGTGCCCTCTTCTGGTGTGCAGGCAGAGCATTATACAGACAACAAACAAACAAATAAATCTTAAAAAAAAAAAAGAGAGAGAGAGAGAGAGAGAGAGATTCCAGCACTGGGGAGGCAGAAGCAGGCAGATCTCTGCGAGTTTGAGACCAGCCTGGTCTATAAGAGCTAGTTCCAGGACAGCCTCCATAGCCACAGAGAAACCCTGTCTCGAAAAGCAAAACAAACAAACAAACAAAACAACAACAAAAAAGAGACAAGCTCTGCCTACTTTCTCTCTTTTCTGCCATTTCTCTGAGGAGGCAGCTCTCTCTCTTTCTCTCTTTCTTTCCCTTACTATCTTACCTTCCCCCAATAAACTGTCCACAAAGGTTTTGCCTGCAGGTCTCTGTCCCTCGCCTGTCAGGGGACTTACTAACGGCCCCACTGTGTGCTGTATTATTACACTGACATTACTACCATTTCATTGTATGCTTTCAGGGTGGTGAAAGAGTAAGGAAAATAATATATGATACATTTTTACATTTTAGTAAAGCAGTCATATTTTAAATCTTTTTTAAACTAGTAATTTAACTAGTAAAGTCTGAATAGATTTCTTATTTTAAAATAAGAGGCTGAAGCTGAGGGATGCAGGCCAGTTGGGAGAGTGTGTGCCTTGGACACATGAAACTCTGGGTTCAAGATCCAGCTCTGCACAAAAACAGGCACAGTGGAGTCTGAAATACTTGAGATTCTGTCTCAAAAAATAGCAAACAAATAAATGAATAAAACAATTAGAATGAGCGGTTAAAGGTATAATTCTGTGGAAGAGCATGTATGAAGCTCAGGGTTCAATCCTTACCATTAAAAGAAAAGGAAGAGGGGAGAAAAGCAATTATGGAAAAAGAAACAGATTTTTTTTTTCTCTTTTCTGAGACAGGGTTTCTCTGTATAGGCCTGGCTGTCCTGGAACTTACTCTGTAGACCAGGCTGGCCTTGAACTCACCGAGATTTGCCTGACTCTGCCTCTCCAGCGATGGAATTAGAGGCATGGGCAATCACACTGGGATAAAACAGAAACTATTTTTAAAAGTCAGGTAGGAGTGGGCTGGAGAGATGGCTCAGAGGTTAAGAACACTTGCTGCTCTTCCAGAGGTCCTGAGTTCAATTCCCAGCAACCACATGGTGGCTCATAACCATCTGTTATGAGATCTGGTGTCCCCTTCTGGTGTGCAGATATACATGGAAGCAGAATATTGTATGCATAATAAATTAATAAAATATTTTTTTAAAAAAAGTCAGGTAGGAACACAAATTTAAAAAAGCATTCAAAGTGTTTATGAGTTGTTTTCAACTCATATGAGTTCAAACAATATGAGTTGTTTTCAAAGAGTTGTGGATGGACACATCTATCAGAACCGCTCAGGGATGAGAGGCATGAGACAATGTTTTTCTTGTGTGATGTGCCCATGTTTGTATCATCAGCATTTATTTAGTCTATAGCCTGGCCCAGGGCAAATGTCCCATAATGATTATATGGACAGCTTATCCTATATGGTGGAAGTGGTTTTTCTGAATGGTTGAAATTATGGAATACAAATTTCGGGTTTTTTTTTTTTCTTTACCCTACAGAATACTACCTAAATCCAAGCATTGTAACCAGAGAAAAAGAATCCAGAGGAAAGAAGGGTGGAAATACATAGTAGAGACATTTGATGCACATAGTTATTGTATGGTATAAGTATGTGAGCCCCATTAATGTGTTAAAAGCCTGTCTGCACAATTAACCAGCACACCAGTCCATCTGCTTACAGGTGCCATTTGATGGATCTGGACTGAGGGAGGTGGGTAAAGCTCAGTGTGTAAAGCATTTTTGGTATAAGAGAATCCATGTAAAACTGAGCTTGGGCAACATGGTGCAGAGACGGGAGAGGCGCCAGAAGCTTGCATGCTGTCTAGTGTACAATCAAAGACAGATCCTGTGGTGGTTTGAAAGAAAATGGCCCCCAAAGTGAGTGGCACTATTAGGAGGTGTGGACTTG
>NC_048599.1:104312758-104335258 GCF_003668045.3 Cricetulus griseus | reverse complement strand
TATTACCATAAGTTCAAGACCAGTTGAAGAACATAGCAAGTTCTAGGCTCGCCAAGGGCTATACAACAAAACTCCATCTCAAGAAATAAAACACAAAACATCCTAGAAAGCAAATGTTTTCTTGTTTTTGTTCTTTACTAATGACAACTTAAACCTTTCCTACCTATTTACTATTAGCTTATTTTATTTGAGACAAGATCTCACTGTGTAGCTTGGCAGGCCTGGAACTCACTTTGTAGACCAGTCTGGCCTTGGAATCACAGAGGTCTTGCCTTTTGCTGAATAAAGAAGTTTCTTAGGGTTTGTAGTGTGTGAAGAGACACCATGACCATGGCAACTCTTATAAAGAAAACATTTAATTGGGGTAGCTCAATTACAGTTTTGGAGGTTCAGTCCATCATGGTGGGGAACATGACAGTGTGCAGACAGACATGGTACTGGAGAGGTAGCTGAGAGTCCTACATCTTGCAGGCAACAGAAAGTCAACTGAGACACTGGGCAGTATCCTGAGCATAGGAAACCTCAAAGCCCACCCCACCACTGACACACTTCCTCCAACAAGGCGGTACCCACTCCAACAGAGTCACATCTCCTAATAGTGTCAATCCCTATGAGATTATAGGGGGAAAATATATTCAAACTACCATACCAAGCTTAATGAGACACACTGTTTCAAAAAGTGGAGAGTGACTAAGAAAGAAACCGGAGGTCAACCTCTAACCTCTACATGAACACAGGTACACACATGCAAACAAATACACACACCACAGGAAGGCACACACAAAGGAATTGTGAGATTTTCATTTTTCTTTTCCATCAGAGACACTGAGTTGTATGCATTCCCAATACTTCTTGGCCTGATTTAAAGTATGTATCACTCTAGCCTGAAAGTATTTTAGTTCAGTTTAATGTTTTTGGCACCCCAATCCCACATTTCAAAATTTCATTGGGTAAAGGAGTTTTGAGTTTTGGTCTGTGTGATGATGGTCTTTTGCAACTGCCTTTATCACATGATTTGGAAAAACCATGCTTCATTCTCTGCGTGGTTTGGATGACTTTCATGGACCACATTTGACAGTCTTGGTCCAGTGACCTGGAGGTTCAAAAAGTAGGCTTGGCCTTAGGAATTTAAATTCAGACAAGCTTAATGAAACTGACAAAAATCAAAATTATTTGTGAAGTTTATACGAGATCTTTCTTTGTTGTTGTCATCGTGTTTTGTATTTCGAGAGAGGGTTTCTCTGTGTAGCTTTGGAGCCTGTCCTGGAACTTACTTTGTAGACCAGGCTGGTCTCCCACCTGCCTCTGCCTCCCAAGTGCTGGGATCAAAGGTGTGTACCACCACCACCCGGCTCTATACGAGGTCTTTTAAAGTTATCACCAATATATGGGACTCCATCAGTTTTTCATTTTGTATGTTTTTAACTTTTAAACTTTCGTTTGTTAATCTATTTAGAGACAGGATCTCACTGGCCCTAAACTCATAGAGATTAACCTGTCTCTGTTTCTCAAGTGCTGTGATCAAAGTTGTGCACCATCACACCCAACCTGTGTATTTTTTAAAAGCTTTAAAATTATTAATATTACTTATTTTATGCATATGGGGATCTTGCCTGCGTGCATGTCTGTGCACCATGCATGTGACTGGTGCCCACTGAGGCCAGAAGAAGGTTTCAGATTACCTAGAACTGGAGTTACAGATGGTTGTGAGCCATCAAATGGGTGCTGGGAACTGAACCTGGGTCCTCTGGAAGAGCTGCAAGTACTCTTAACTGTGATATCATTCCAGATCCCAGCTTGTACAATTTTTAACCTACATAGTTTTTAAAATGTTTTAATAAGTCAAATTGGGTCCTTGAATGAAACTTTGGTTATTTTGTGATGTAAGGGTGAAACCCAAGACCTCATGAGTGTAAGACAAGCTCTCTCCTCCAGCCCCAGCCTGAAACCCCATTTCAATTTTAGTTTCACTCTGTCCATCTGTCCGTCCATCCATCCATCCATCCATCCATCCATCCATCCATCCACCCATCTTTGTGTGTGTGGACATATATGTGGACATATACGTGACACAGAATGCATGTGGAAATCAGAGGATAACTTAAAGGAGTCGATTCGCCTCTTCTACCATGTGGGTTCTGGAAATCGAACTCAACTTGTCAGGCTTGGCGGCTGCAAGCCCTCACTGAGCCATCTCATCACAGTCCCTTAAGCCCCACTTTATAGTCCATGTTATCCGTCTTCCTCTCTTGGGTTCATCATAGTAAGTTCTTGTGCACTTACAGGTAAGTCTGTGATTCATCCTGAGTTCACTTCACCAGTGCTTTTAAGTAATCATTGTTTGAATCTGATTTCATTGTTAACCAGTTTACAGTTAATATTCACCGTCCATCAATCATTATCAGACATTCCTTGAAATCATTGGCTGAAGAGCCACTCTTTAGTAAGAGCCACTGACTCAACCTAATGCCACTCCACTGCATTTGAGAGAAGAACTGGGTCACATGGAACCATTCAACTAGGAAATGCCTTCCATGAAATATGTGACAGGTGACTGTCCTACCTACTGCTTAGGTGCCAAGAATTAAGAATTCTCTTTGTAGTGTGCCAAAGTGTGTTTCCAAAGCACCCTCCCACCTCCTTCTCAGCAATCAGCTCGGAAGAAATCTCAGCAATGCTTGCTTGCACCTCATTTTCATTCTTGAAGGAGAATTGCTCCACCATACCGAAATCTCATTTTTTTCTTGCTTGACTCATGCCGTAGTATATGACTACAAAAGAGGGTAATAAGACCCTCAGCACCCTTGGTCTAGATACAGCTAAGATGTCTGTCTGTCTGTCTGTCTGTCTGTCTGTCTGTCTATCTATGTCTGTATCTATCATCTATCTTTCGCCTACTACCTACCTAAGCAATTTATCTCACACCAAGGCTCACATAGAAACTGGAGTTTGGGATTCTTACAAGGTTTTGTTAGTCTTCACTGAGTTCCTCCTATACCAAAGGCAGATAAAATATTGGGGCCAGTGAGACAATTCAGTTTGTTTACCACCAAACCTGCAGACCTGCGTTTGATTCCTGGAACCCACATGGTAGAAAGAGAGAACTAACTCCTGCAAGTTGTCCTTTGACCTCACGTGTGTTTTGGAATTTGCTCATGAGTACAACCCCCCCAAACAAATAAGAATGATAAAATATGGGCTTCCCAGTTAAATTCGAATTAATAAACAGGAATTTTACAGTATGAAAATTTCCCAAATACTGCATAAACATACTTAGACTATGACATTTATTGCTTATCTAAATTTAAGTGTGTGCCTTATATTTTTATTAAGTAAATCTGACAATTTTCTTAAAACACTCCTTATTGTATCTTTATAGCAGCAGACAAATAGGCAGACTTACAACCTTACTTTATTCATTTATTTGGCTAGCTGATAATCTGATGCAACTGAAGTTCCTTAACTCATAAGCATGGGAGTAGAGAGTCAAAGTTAAGTTGTCCAAAGTCAAATACTGAACCCAGGCCATGTGTTACAAGTAAATGTTGCACCAAAGGGAAAAAAAAAGTAGATGCCGAGCCCCCTGTACACCTTCTGATTTCCAACCTGCAGTGAAGGAACCCAGGCAGACCTACATTTGGGAAGAACTGTTGGTATGCAGCTTGGGCCAAGGTGCTCTCTCCTATTTTTACTGAAGTTTCTTTCTTTCTTTCTTTCTTTCTTTCTTTCTTTCTTTCTTTCTTTCTTTTTTTTTTTTTAAATACTTGTGTATGTTGATTTATTTACAGTGCTGGGAATTGAACTCAGGACATCTTGTACCCTAGGCAAGTGCTCTATCATTAAACCCAACACCCCCTTTACTAAATATAGTTTTACTTTTTCATAAGTACAGCTGATTGAACCGGTTTGCCCATATTTCGACAGCAGCCAGGGCATCTCCATCCTTTGTGTTTCTGGTGTACGTATCTTGGGCCCTGTGCTTTGAAGCCAGCTTGGTAAGTCCTTTACTAAGCAGCTCTTGGAGGGCTGCCCAGGCCAAGGAATGGCAAATGGTCAGTCTCTTGGAGCCCACAGCTGGAATAATAAGCTTACAGTTGGGAACCTCCCTAAAGAGCTTGTTCTAAGTAGCTTTGTCAGATGTGCCTGGATTGTTGTGCTTGTCCTGAACTTTGCCTTTGGACCCCTTCTTTCTTTTTGCCCCAAGACTTGTTTACTTCTTTGTGTTTCTTGGCTGGCTTTTCTACACCTCTTTCTCTTTTTTTTTCCCTTCAAGGCCTGGTCTCTAAGTGTACCTTTGGAGCCTTTCCAGGAACTCCCTCTGTAGACCAGGCTGGTCTCCATCCTGGAGATCCGACTGCCTCTGCCTCTCAAGTGCTGGGATTAAAGGTGTGCCACCACTGCTGGGCTCCTGCACATTTTGTTGGGCAGCATGGTGAAGCTCCCAGTGTGGCCACAAACCATGGCAGCCTCGCTAAGACATCAGACAAACAGGGTCCCCTTATGTAGATCAGGCTGGCCTTGAACTTATCCCCCTTCTGCCTCCTGAGTGCTGATAGTAGGAGCAACACCACCACGCCACCCCTCTTATTTCTTCAAATGGCTTCACAGGAGGCATGGTCAAGCCAATGTTGTATTCAGGGAATTAACTTCTTAAATACAAAACCATATTTCATATTTATCTGATAAATTTTTTAATGTGGCTTATTTTTGATGTGTTTCAAATTTTAGTTCTGGCACATCATAAATTTTGTTCTTGCATTTTTATTGGGCAAAAATATTTATTTAATAGCTAAAGTCATTTTTGAAGACTGCTTCTTCTGCAGAATAATAATAGTTTTGTGTAAGCCATGACCTTTCTCTGTGGGGGAGACATAATGCAAACATCCATGAAATTTTGCACACAGTCTCATTCGGCAATGCATCAGTATATCTAGAATACCATGATGTCCCGATTAAGAAGCCATTGCTAGAGAATCTGTAACACTCCATTGCAAAATTTGCTGTAGGTGCTATGGGGATATCAAGCTCGGTTACCTCTTCCATGTAACCCCCAAAACTTTGGAAAAGTGAAAGCACCTTTTGCATTATAAAAGTAATTTTGGGAGAAATAACTAGTCTTATATCCCTTCGTAGCAAAAGTATATTAAAGACATTTTAATCTAGTAAAATGTAAAATTGGCCATCGGTTATGGTTTGGGTATAAAACAGCTTCAAAGGCCCTGTGTTGAAGGTCCCAAGATGATGGTGGTGTGGACACGTGACTGGGTCATGAGAATGATCTTTTTTTGTTTGTTTGTTTTTGTTTTTTCGAGACAGGGTTTCTCTGTGGCTTTTGGAGGCTGTCCTGGAACTAGCTCTTGTAGACCAGGCTGGCCTCGAACTCACAGAGATCCACCTGTCTCTGCCTCCCGAGTGCTGGGATTAAAGGCTTACGCCACCAACAGCCAAAGAGTATAATCTTTTATCAACTGCTTAAGGCTTAACCGGCTGGAGCGTCCACAACCCAATGGGCTATGTGGGGGTGGGGCCTGGTTGAAGGAAGTGAGGTGAGCCGCTGTCTTCTACCGAGCTCTTCCTCCACAATGCCTCAGCCTTGTCAGGAACGGCAGAGCATGGAGCCAGCCTGCCAGGCACTGTACCCTCTGAAATCATGCACCAAAAAGAAGGCTTCCCCTTTAAACCTTTGTCCTCGGTGTGCACGTCACAGCAATGGAAAGCTGACTGACAAGCAAGCCTAATCATCTTGAACTCATACTTCCCTATGGTGTATTAAGTAGGTCGACAATTTGTGTAGCCAGTCTTCAGAATCCTTTTTGCCTTGCAAAAGTAAAACTCTATAGCCATTAGGCGATAATTCTCCATCTACACTGTAGGGGACACAAGCTCCTTTTAGCAGCTACTGCTTTGGTTTTTGTCTGTATGAATTTGACCCCTCTAGGTACTTCCTGTAAGTGGACTCTCACAGTGTCAGTGTTCCATGACTGTTATTTCCTCGAGGTTCATCTATGTTGTCGCTTGTCAGAATCTCCTTTAAGGTTGAATAATAACCCATTGTATGTGTGCTCTATCCATTGTTTATCTATTCACCTGCTGCTGGATACTTAATTTACTTCTACTAGGTATTGCGAGTTATACTGCCATAAGAAGGAGTGTGAGCTTATTCTAAATCTCTTGGGGGAAATCTGACAGCATTGATAAATTTACTACAGGTTAGTGACTGGTGAGAAAAAGGGCCATAAAAGCAAAGATAACTTTAAGTAGGTATTCACAAGTAAAAAAAAAATAAAACTTGTCTATTAGATCAGGTCCAGAGGGGTTTAGAATTAGATTAGACCATCAGTCACATGTGAAAAAGCCAACACTCAAGATTTTAAGGAAAGATGGTTTTCTTTTTTTTTAAATTTCTCTATTTATTTGTAATTTTATGTGCATTGTTTTTTTTTTTTTTTTGCCATGGGTGTCAGATCCCCTGGAACTGGAGTTATAGACAGTTATGAGTTGCCATGTGGGTGCTGGGAATTGAACCCAGGTCCTCCTGAAGAGCAGTCAGTGCTCTTAACCACTGAACCATCTCTCCAGCCCAAGATACAGTTTTCTAACTTTGCCATCAGACTGGTGTCATCCCAATTGCACAGGAACTGGAAGGGAGTACTTTAATATAGAACCTTTGGATGTGCCCAGATTTTGGTCTTTATTCCTCATAAACATTAAAAGTACCGAATGTCATGTCCTGTGGAAGAGAGAAAGAGAAAAAAAAAAGACTAAGAGCATCATTTTTTAATTTTTATTTTATTTATTTATTTATTTATTTATTTTTGGTTTTTCTAGAGAGGGTTTCTCTGTGTAGCTTTGGAGCCTATCCTGGTACTTGCTCTGTAGACCAGACTGGCCTCGAAGTCACAGAGATCTGCCTGCCTCTGCCTTCCAAGTGTTGGGATCAAAGGCGTGTGATAGCACTGCCTGGCTTTAGCTCTGTATTAACACTGTTGATGTGGCAATGCGCCACAGCCCAGCCCGGATAAAAGCATCTTAATGTCTTCAGAAAGCAAGGATGTTGTTTAAATGTCAGGGTAATGTGACAAGGTAAAGAAGCAAATTTAAAGGCAGGCTTGGTCAAATTATATCATCTGAACATTGTGTTTCTGTATCTGTTCATCTCTCACTTTCTGTATAATTCTAGATAGTGGAACTCATTACACCTATGACAATCCATGAGTCTGTAGGGGTCCACCCAAAAATGAAAGTCTACATGGAGAAAATTCTGTTGCAATTGTGATGTTAAATACAGACAAGTACAATAGAATATGCATAACTTTTCAACATATTTTAATAAATAAGAGACTATTGGTCTTCCCAGTGTCTGTTTCTTGTGTGCAATATATGACAGTTACAGATTTATTGATTCCAAGGCATCTGTCTGCTCATTTGTTTTTATACTTTAACATCTCTGAAACTGAGGTACAGCTTCCACAGTGATGACAATCAGTTTGTTGGTTTGTTTTGAGATGAGGCCTTGGTTGTCCAGGCTTGTCATGCAGTCATGGGTTCAAACATTCTTCCTTATCCTCCCAAGGAGCTAAGACTACAAGTGTGTGAGCCACGGCACCCAGCCTGAGGGCTTTTCCATTGCAGGTGATGGAGAGTTGACTTTTCATACTTGGAAACTGCTGTTGGTAATCTTCTCACTTAAACTGAAGGATGTGCATTGCTGGTATTTTCCAAGTTGGGTTTAACCACTATTTGAAATGCTAAGGGAAATGAGGTATTGCGTATGCAGACAGGCAACATAGCAGAACAGTGGATTTGTAGATGGTATTAATGAAGCAAATCGTTATCTTCAGAGGAATGTCAACAAATTTCCATAGTTTCTTTCAATGAAGCAACCAAATGCCTCATGGGATCTGAGGAAGTAGTTAAGGGCTACCTTAGGGCTTGTTACTGATATGCATGAAAGGACAGAGAAAGTGACCAAATCCATCACAATAGATAAAACCTCTCAGAACACTGAGCGGCTAGTGTGGCTGGTTCTCTCACAGCTTAAGTAGGGCTTTTCTTCTTCTCTTCGAGGTACACAAAACAATGAAGCAGATAATAGGCAACAGGACCTTATGTTGGATGAGCTATGACATGTAATTTCCTGCATTTGATTAAGAAAGGAAAGTCATACTCACATTGAAATGAAAAAAGTAAGAAGTCTCCTGGGGATGATGGAAAGATGACGGCTTGGCCAAATGCTCTAAGGAGGGAAGCTGGCAGTACAATCTCTGTCTTTTGTTGCTATGGAGATGAAACTTTTAACAGCCTGTTGCTTCTAGAGCCTCATGCTGCGTATATAAATTCCCAAAGCGCTAGAACACTAGACAATATTTACCAGGAACTTGACACTGCTTTATGTAACGCTAAGCAAACAAACACAAAAGAACGTATTGTTTCAGGAAAAGAGATCAGCTCCCAAGAAACTCAAAAAATCTAAAAATTAAAATTAAAAAAAAAAACCCTAAAAATTCCACAGTGTGGTTAGAATAGCCCACCTGACCTCACCACAGGTATACCGGTGGAAAATAAACATGAAAAGACACTCAGTACATCATTATAGAACTGCAAAATAAAACACCAAACACCATGACACACTTAGTAGGATGGCCACAGCTCAAAATATTGACAGCACCAAGTGTTGATAAGGGTGTGGACCAACTGGAACTTCATTCACTGACACACAGCAGAGTTTGTGCTTGCCTTTTAGTTTGAAGATCTGAGTTTGTGCCTCCAGAACCCAGGCACAGTGGCACACACTTGTAATCCCAGCACTGGCAGAAACAGGTGGATCTCTGGAGTTTACTTGCAAGCCAGCCTAGCCCTACTTGGTGAGTTCTAGGTCATCAAAAAAGAAGATGAATTGTGTCTGTTCATCCCCTGGGGTTGAACTCTGACCTCCACAAGCACATGAACACACAAGCCTGTGTAAATGAACACAGATACATGCATACACAAGATAGTTTGGCAGTTTCTCACAAAATCAAACAATCTTGTTTTGTTGTTTTGTTTTGTTTTGTTTTGTTTGAGACAGGTTTTTTCTGTATTGCTTTGGAGGTTGTCCTGGAACTCGCTCTGTAGACCAGGCTGGTCTCGAACTCACAGAGATCTGCCTGCCTTTGCCTCCTGAGTGCTGGAGGCATGAGCCACCAATGCCTGGCAAAATTAAACATAATCTTACCATAAAATTTAGCAATTACATTTATTAGTATATATCCAAAAGAGTTGAAATTTCTGTTCAAAAATCTGCACATATTTTTGACAAGTTTATTCAGGATTATAAAAATTTGGGTGGTGGTGGCACACACCTTTAATTCCAGCACTGGGAGGCAGAGGCAGGCAGATCTCTCTGAATTTGAGGCCAGCCTGGTTTACAGAGCAAGTGCCAGGACTGTTATAAAGAGAAACCTTGTCTCAGAAAACCAAAAACCAAAACCAAACCAAACAAACAAAAAACCTTGGAAGCAGGGGCTGGAGAGATGGCTAAACTCTTAAGAGCACTGGCCACTCTTTAGGGCATAGGGCTTCAATTTCCAGTACCCACATGGTGGCTCACAACGATCTGTAACTCCAGTCCCAGGAATCCAATGCCCGATTCTGATCTCCACCAGCACTGTATGTACACAGCACACAGATGTACATGCAGGAAAATCACTTATACACATAATTAAAAAAAACAAAAAAACCAAAACAAAAAAATGACAACAAAAAACCCTAAAGACAAAAACTGTTATCACATCCAGACAATGGAATCGAATGCAGAGCCAAAAACAATGAAGCTGTCAAGTGAAGTTGGTTTTTTTTGACTCCTTGGGGGACCACCATCCAGCTCCCAAATAAATACGTGGAGACTTATTCTTACTTCTGAATGCTTGGTGTTAGCTTGGCTTGTTTCTAGCCAGTTTTTCTAACTTAAATTATCCCATTTCTCTTTAACTACATTTTGCCTCTGGGCTTTTTAACTTTCTTTATTCTGTGTACCTTTCTTTCCTTCTTACTCTGTGTCTGGCTGGGTGGCTGGGTGGCTGGCCCCTGTCAACCTCCTTTCCTTCCCTTTTTCTCACTCCTCACTCTTCTTTCCAATCCTAGATTTCTCTTCCTATTTATTCTCTCTGCATGCTAGCCCTGCCTATTTCTCTCTCCTACCTTGCTACTGGCCGTTCAGCTCTTTATTATTATTTGACCAATCAGATGTTTTAGGCAGGCAAAGTAATACAGCTTCACAGAGTTAAACAAATACAACATAAAAGAATGCAACACATCTTTGCAACATTGAATATTCCACAATATAAACAAATGTAATATATCTTGAACTAATACTCCACAATAGTCAAGTCATGTAAAAACATGGAGGAAACCTAAAACACATTATGACATGAATGAAGTCCAATGAAAAAAGACTTTATATTGAATGGTTCCAGCTATATGACAGCCCAGGAAAGGCAAAACTATGGAAACAAACAAACAAACAGAAAACCAGACCATTAAATAAGAAGTAGCAAACAATTAAACACAGAAGGCTGGGGTGGGTGACTGAAAATAGTCGGTTGCCTTAATGGACACCGTGGACAAACCTGGATGATACAATATGATACAATAGCAAAAGGCACCCCTGATGCAGACTGTAGACATGGGATGAACATGACTTGGTAAAAATTAAGTGTAACAAGCATGCCCCTCTGGTGGTGAGCTGCCAGGTGATTATAGTGTGTGTGGGTATAGCTGTAACCTCTGCTACATTCTTTGTGAATCCAAAATTATTCTAGCAAAGAAAGGTTATTTAAAAGGAGCTGGGGCTGGGAAGAGCCAAGTCTTAAGGCAGAAGACACAGGCTTGAGTTGCCATCAAAGGTGTAAGTACAACTAGATTCAGCTGACAATCCCTGACCCAAGAGATCCTCCTGCTTCACTTCTGGAGTGGCTGAGAATAGGGGAGCCTGGCTTTGCTCTGGTTTGGTTTTGTTGTGGCACTGGGCACTGAAAATTGAACCAGGCCTTGGAAATATTAGGTAAGTATTCTAACACTGAGTTTCAACCTGAATACTTTCAAATTTTATTTATGGAGACAGAGCCTCAGGACGTTGTCCTGTCTGGGTCTGAACTCACAATGTCACCCAGGCAGCGCCTAGAAGGTGTGATGAGATTATAGGGCTATTGTACCAAGCCTCACCTCACTCTGTCTTTTTTTTTTTTTTTTTTTTTTTTTACTTTGGTACTGGTACACTCACTAAAATTCTGGGAAAGTAAAGAAATTAGTATGATTAGAACTTTTAGAGATAAAGAATAAGTATAGAGAGAATGTTTTGTCATGAACTGAACTCATGCTGTTATTTTTAGGTAGTAAGTTATTTTAAGGCATTTGAAATATCATAAACAGCCCTTCATTTTAAATGCACAATTCAAGGCCTGGAGAGACAGCTCAGTGGTTAAGAGAGCTTGCTGCTCTTGCAAAGGACCTAAGTTTGGTCCTCAGCACCCACATAGGGTAGCTCATAATTACTTGTAACTCCAGCTCCAAGGGTGATATGATGTCTCAGGCCTTAGCAAGCCCCCTGCACTCATGTGCACACACACACACAAATACACATAATTAAACACAATGGAAATAAATCTTTAAATTTACAATTAAATGCTATCATTGAAGGGATTTTAATTAAGTTTAAAATCAGAGAAACTCTCTGTTTTATTAGACCCCTGAATTGCAGTATTAGCTACATTACAGAGTGCCTCTCTCCACGCTCAAAGGTCAGCATGTCAAGAAAATTCCCACCAGTAGAAATGAACACTTGTAAAGGCATGCATTTCTAGAACAGCACACTCAACTGAGAACTTTATAAAGGAGATTATTGGAATATGAGCGAAATTTAGCTAGGAAGGCATTATCTTGATTTTGCTAACTGTAGTAAAAGTGGAAACTACTTAAATGTTCAAACTCCTAGACATCTAGTACCTACAAATATCTCACCATTGACACGTGTGTTTGTGTGTGTGTGTGTGTGTGTGTGTGTGTGTGTGTGTGTGTGTGTGTGGACTGTCAGTTCAGCTAGGTTTTCTGGCTAGCATGCTCCTAGAATCCTTTGGGCTCTGCCTTCCTGGCAGTGGGCTTATAAGCATGTGCCACCATGCCAACTTTTACATGGGTGCTGGGGATCCAAACTCAGGTACCCAGGCTTGTATAGCAAGCACTTTACCAACCAAGCCAACTCTCCAGCCCTTGACAACTCCCTCTGTTAGAAAGCTATGAAGCATTAGTAACCCTTACTGCCAGCAGGACTGCAAAATGGCAGACCCCTCCCCAGGGAAGTGCCTATCAAAACTACAAAGGCTGTTTGACTCAGCAATCCTTCTTGAAATTTATCTTAGCCACACACCTGCATGGGAGGAAATGACATATGCAAGTTCATTCTTTGTCCCTCAGCTTCTAAAAGCAGAAGATTAGAAAAACCTTGCTGGGGACACATACTGGATTAAAAATTAGGGGCCAGACGCACCACAGCTGTATGTTTTATGGATCTGTGAGAGAATGGGGAAGCTCCCTCAACACTGGCAATGCAGAAGCTGCAGAAATCACTCAGGTTTTTAGAATGTAAGGTGCTGAGCAGGGAAAATGGCAGCTTCCTTTCTGTGTAAGAAAGTGAGGAAATAAAAGTGTATATTTGCATTTGCTTTTATTTGCATAAGAAAATGATGGAAAGATACACAAGAAACTAATAAAAGAGGTTAGTTCTGGAGACAGGGAAGAAGCCCGAGGCTTTGAAAGGTTTACCTTTCATGCTGTTTTAATTTTGAAACTGACAAATGCTTTTCCTATTCAGAAGTCCTAACTTCTGGGATCTCATGACCATAATCAGAGACGAGGACTTTAAAGATGCAACTATAATAAAATGCAGTCATTGCATGGGCCCCAATCCATTATGACAAATGCTTTTAAGGAGGGGACATTTAAACACATGTACACAGAGGGATGGCCACATGAAGACATAGGAAAAAGAGGGCCACACTCAAGCAGATGAACACTGTGTCTGAAGACAGCAATCCTGCCACAGCCTTCATTTTAGCTGTGAAGCCTCCGGAATTTTCTGTTGTTGAAGCTGTTCAGTCTGCTGGACCATTATCTGTGCCCTAGGGAACTGTTGTCCTATTCATATACACTCTCAAGATCCCCAGGAGTTTGGACCCATTGGAGATCTATGAGGAAGCTTGCTTCATACCTTCTGCTAGGTATTATAACTAATCAAGTCAAAATAGGGCATCACGTCTTCATTTGCATCTATTTACATTTTCCTTATGTTAAGAGCTTATGTTACTGTGTTGGATCTGAATGTCATTATGCTGCCATTAATCAGGAAACCAAACGATTTTTCTGAATTGAATAATGCTTTGTTGGAAAGTGGCCAATGAGTTATGTGTTCTAGTGTCCCTCAAAGGAGCCACAGAGTCTTGATGCCACCTACACCTTCATGACCAGTGCTGTGTTCCCTTTCTGGGTGTCAGCCCTGGCTGGATAAGCTTCCAATCCCTCCCCAAACCCCAGGCCCGACTCTTACTGTTTTGGCCTTCCAGCTTGTTCTTCCTGCCACCATGCCTAGGTGAAATTTAGATAAAACAATCTCCATCTTCAGAAAGAACAACAGGCCAAGCACTATAGTTAACAAAACAAGTCCCTCAGCAGGGGGGGGGCACAAACATTTAGTTCCAGTGCTTGGGAGACAGAGGCAGGAGGATCTCTGTGAGTTTGAGGCCAGCCTGGTCTACAGAATGAGTTCCAGGACAGCCAGGGCTGTTACACAGAGAAATCCTGTCTCTAAAATCCAAAAGAAACAAAAAATTTAAACAAACAAAACAAAACAAGTCCCCTATTCACACAAACAAAGGCAAACCATACAAACAGCTTAAGGATATGCACTGGGCAGTTTTTTCTGAGTTGTGTTTTATTTTTGCATCTGTACCATCTCGAAACTTGAAACTGGAATGCTTCACATGGCAGAGCTTGATGACTATTTAGATCAGTTCACCAAGAATGGCCTGAAATATCAAGAGGGAAGCAAGGAACTACAGAGAGAAAGGAGGCTGGGAGAGTAGTAACTGCACCAGCAGGTATGACAGCGGCCACCAGCAGCCAGCCCAGAGGCACGTCTTTACATGGAGCTACATCACTCCCAGGAGTTTTGCTGTGACATCCTTTTGGCACATGGAAACCTCCCTTCAGGTTGGTTGGTTTCTCTACTTCTTGTCCCATGTCACATTCTTGGACACTAAAAAGTTCCCTGAAAGACAGCTCTATAGCTTGAATTCTACCAGGTTGTCAATGTCTATATGTCAGTTTACATAGCCGGAGCCTTTCATGGGCGAAAGTTGTCCTGTTGCTTTAACACAAGTGTCATATCATTACTTGGTTTCACTGGCTGGCTTTTCAGAACAGGTTTTAGCTGTAGGATGACTTTTAGTTTCCACTATGAGTTATTTCAAATATTTTGTCAGGGCCAATCTACTGGCTCTTCTTTTTCTTGTGTAAGTAAGACTATCTAGACGCAGCAGTGTGAGGTCCCTATATTTCCATGCACCAAAAATATAATAAATAAAGGGTTCTGAGGTGTGTACCCCATGGATTTTTTCAATGCTGAATTTCTGTGGACCACCCTCAGCTCAATTGTCTACATCATTAATCCATCCAACCATACCAAGTTATACAGAGTTCTGTCTTCCTTTCCTCCCTGATTGAAAGCTCGACAAGCCTTGCCAGGCCGTACCTACAGTAAAAATTCTTCATGACTGACTGAGTGATTAAAAGAATTAAATAGCTGTGGGCAGATAGGATCACAGCACATTTATCTTGGGCTATTTTCAGGCCTCTAAAATAGCCATTTGTTGTCTACTTTTGGGTTTGACCTAGTGTGTTTGTGACTACTAAGTAAATACTTCAGGAATGTAGAAATGGAACCTAGCTTCTACCAGCTCAGAGCCCAAGCATGTCCTCAGATGGCCCCTGAAGCCTATATCAGATGTCTTTGCTTTGGGCTAACCCCTCTGCCTGTTTCTACAGCTGAACTTAAAAAGTGCCTTGATTTATATCGTTCTTTGTTCTGTTACTATAACCATTATCAGTTTAGAGCATGGTTCTGGGGATGACCTAAATTTGTGTTCCTGACTATGGATGCCCATATTTAGCTCCAGTAGAAACAATCAGTTGAAGAGAGAGCCATGTGTACAATGTGTACATGTGTGCACGTGTGCATGTGTGAGTGTACATGCATATATGTGTGAGTGTACATGTATGCATGGGGGCATGTGTGAGTGTGCATATGAGTGTGTGTGTGTGTGTGTGTGTGTGTGTGTGTGTGTGTGTGTGTGTGTGCATGGATGCACTGGGAAGAAGTATCCCTATCTCTCTGCCTCCAGTCTCTACTCTGGCTTACACTGCCTTTGTGACATCTGAACTTAACACCCCCAAAATTCCCAGCTTCTCTTCTGTTGTTGTTGTCTTCCTACCTGGAAATAAGTTCTTTGTGTTTGATTTCACTGTATCTATCTTGTCTGGGTAAATACGAATTTTCTCCCTAAAGCCAGGAAGAGCTAGCCTACTATCCTTTCTGTATCATTGTGAGGGTAGTGTAAGGGATTGAAAAGCCAGAGATTTCAGTTCCAGCACCAGCTTCCTGTATGACTGGCTGTTGTGTCCTTGGAAAAGCAATTTAAGTCCTTTCTACCTCACCCTGTAGTTTCCTAAGTGTAAGAAATATCATAAATCCATTCTGTCCTCATCATTTTCTGCCATCAAAGAACATTTATCAAATGGCTTCCTGGTGACAGCGGCTTGCAGGGTAGGGTAGAGAGCAGAGGCTCCTGTTCACCAGGGACCTCACATAGGACACTGAGCCTCATGTAATTATTCACAGAGCATCGCTGCTCTGTGGGAAAAGCCAGAGGAAGACACAGTAGGAAGCTTTATGAGGGAAAGCTAAATTTATTAAATACATTTTAAAACCTAACCTTTATCCTAATGGTACAGCTAATATACTTTTTTGGTGTAAAAATGTCATTTGTTTTATGAAAGTATGGCTACAGCAGATGTTATTTTGTAAAATTAACCTTTCTACCAAAACAAAATTTTGCTCTTTTAAAACAACATTTTTTTCCCCTAAAAGGTTTTGCTATTGGGGGCTGGAGAGATGGTTCAGTCAGTAAAATGCTTGCCACACTAACCTAAGAAAATGGGTTTCAATTCCCAAATTGTAGGTAAAGAACCAGGTGTGTTGGTGTGCGCTTAAAATGCCACTCCTGGTGATGTAGACACGGGTGAATGCTGGGAATTTTCTGGCCAACTCGTCTTAATGAATCGGTGAGCTTCAGGCTCAGTGACAGATCCTGCCTTAAAAAATAAAGTGGAGAGCTATTGAGGAAGATATTTACATTGATCTCGTGAGCAGTACTCCTCCATGGATCCTGTATCAGTTCCTGCATCCATATTCCTGCCTTTAGTTCCTAGCCTGACTTCCTTCAAGGATGAACTGTGATGTGAAAGTGTAAGTGAAATGAACTCTTTATTCCCCAAGTTGCTTTTTGTCCTGGTGCTTTATCCCAGCAACAGAAGTCCTAAGACACACACACACGCACATGCATGTGAACACACACACACACACACACACACACACACACACACACACACACACACACACACCCCACAGTGATGGCACAAAGGCTTCGCTAATGGGCTAACCCCAAGTCCAAGCTTGAAGATTACTGGGTTATTTCTCTCTTTCAGAAGACATGCGAATCTCCCTTCTAGAGGCCATCTTCCTTTTGTGACTCTGCAGTAAGCAGTTTTAGAAAATTCTGAGCTGGTGGTTTACTAGACAACGTAGGACCACACATCTACCCTGCCTGCTTTGGGTCCATATGCTTTAGGTTAGTCACCCAAGCCCTCTGTACTTCAGCTCCCTTTTATCTGCAGAACACGTTTGGATACGTACACTAATTATTCACCTTTCTTCCTAATGGGATACCTGAGAATGACATGTACTCTTAAGTGGTCCCCTGCATCCCCACTCTGTTCTCTGGGTTCTGGTTGTATATAGCTTCACAGCCCTGTCACTCTCCTCCAGTGAACCCAATGAAGTCCATCTGAAAGCCAGCTGGCATAAACAGCAGCTGTGTCTACATTGGTGAAGAGCCTAGGCAGCTGCCCCTCACCTACAGGTGTAGGCACACAGTGGAACAAGCATTCTTCCAGCCATTTTCAAGAAATGGGAACTGATTGCAAAAATATTCAGCTCACCACACACCTAGTCCCAGGTTACCTACCCTATACTACATGTGTAGTGAGACTCTGCCTCAAAACACACTTTATGTGTATTGGATTATAATGCTCCACAGAGACAGAACCAATGCACTCTAGATACAGACACAGGAACGAATTTATTAGAGAAGTTAGGTGACAAAATATGAGTAGCCGAGAAGTCCTAAGGCAGGTGATCTATAGACTGGAGATCCCAGGATGTCTGTAGCAGGCTCAACTCAAGTCTTAGAACCAGGGAAGCCAATGGATAACTTACAACTCAAGACCAAATGCCTGAGAACCCTGGGAAAAGGATAGTCATAAATCCTGAGTCCAAAAGACCATTAAACCTGAGTGTCTGATTTACAAGCAAGAGATTATCCTAGCCTTAGGGCAAGGGGAGCGTTTGTAGAGAGGGAATGGCAATTTGCCTTCTGTATTTATTCTCCACTTCTTTTTGGGCTGGAGAATGGGATGGTACTTGCCCACTTTGAGGGCTAGTCATCTCTTCCTGCCCCATTCAGATACACATAATTGTCCTCTGTGGAAACACTTTCACAGACTTCTTGTTTCTTTACTCAGGTTTCTAGATGATCCTAATCTAGTTAACATGATGTCTGAAGCTAACCACCCTTTTGTAGAATTAGCTGACACATTCAAGGCCCTGTTCTGTTATTAACCTATTACACAGACAAAGAAATGGAGACATAAAAACGAATAACTTCCTCAAGGCCATTCTGATTAGTAATAAGAGGTAAAAGAGATTTTAATCCAACTCCAATCCCAGATTTGTACGCTAACCATGACATCAACACCAACAAAACAAACAACTCCCACCCCAAGCACAACCAGCAGCTCCCTAGATTAATTAGAGAAAGAATTCAAATGGCTATTGAGCCACTTACCAATTAGAAACTATTATGGACAAATTGTGGGCCCTTCAACCCCCTGGGAAAGTTATGTTGAAGTTATAATCCCCAGCCCCTCACAATGTGATCTTACTTAAAACTAAGGCCTCTGGAGATATAATTACTAGTATGAGGTCATATTGGGGTCCCAAGGCCCCCAATTTGATACAACTAGTGTTCATATACAATGGCCATGCATGCTTGGCATGGTACTTTATGCCTGTAATCTTATCACTGAGGAGACTGAAGCTGGATTGCCAGAGGTTCAAGGCCAGCTTTTCAGGCTAGTCTAGACTACAGAGTGAGACCTTATCTCACAATGAAAAAAAAAAAAAAGAATAAAGATGGTATTTTATAGTCACTTATCTCATTACTATGACAAAATATAGCTGACAAAGAAACAACTTAAGTATGGAAGTGGTGGGGTTTTGTTTGTTTGTTTGTTTTTGGCTCAAAGTTTGAGGATTCAGTCCATTATGGCAGGGAAGTTGGGAGTAGGAGCATGGGGCAGCTAGTCACATCGCATCCACAGTCAAGACACAAAAAGAGATGAACACTGGTGCTGAGTCTAAGATCATAGCTTCTGGAATGGTACCCTTCACATTCAGGATTAGTCTCTCACATGTCTCAATGACTGTCTCCTAGGTGGACAACCAACCATCATTCATGGCCATGCTTTCTGTACCTTGTGCCATCTCATAATGGGAAGTCTGATTGCAGTTAGGGCACATCCACAATCCAGGATGATGTTCCTGTTTCACTATCCTTTATTTAGTGACACCTCTGGAGATGATTTTCCCACAATGTTATAGCTTCTATCTCAGAGATGGTGTTCTTTAGCCTGCCTAGACATGAGCATCACTAATATATAGAGAAAGGCAGTATAATATCTAGCCTGCAAGATGGGCCCCAGGTGGTCATTTTTTCACAATGAGGGCTACATGTTACTAATGCAATAAGGCAGAAGAAATGGTGTGTGAGCTCCCTGAGTGGCAGAGGAAGTATGTTTCCACCTTTTTGACTAGCCTTTCTTGGAGGGAAATCAGCCATGGGAAGCTACTCTAGCAGTCCCACATGGCACTAACTTGTCAATCATGTCAGCACGGCTCTTTGGAGGTGGAACCTCAGGACTCCAAGACCACAGACATAGAACTGATCCATAAGCCATCCAAGCTTCCTCCCCTACAAAACAGTGAAGATTGTGGCTGCTAGCATCTGAAGTCCTTAAGTTGGAAGGGTAATTTATGACAGTGACACATTGCCTGGAAGAAACAAATTTATTTTTTTAAGAGAAAGGGTTTATTTTATTCATGGTTTCACAGGTTTTGGCCCATGCCTAGCTGGCTCTGTGGCCCCTGGACTGTGGTGAGACAGCACACCAGGATGGATGTTTATAGCAGAGTAAAGTTGCCCATTTCATGGTAGCCACCAAATTATCCTCAGGAGGTAAGCTAGGTCAGAACCCTCATGATCCAATAACCGCTCAATGGTTATATCTACCATCTGGGGACCAAGCCTTTACTAAGTGAGTCCTTTGGGGGTTGGTCACTTCATAGCCAATGGATGACATGGTCAGAACTGGGGTAGAGTAATTGTGAAACCCCTGGATCCATCCCTTACAATTTCACGAATCAAGTGACTGAAACATCTCAGTGATGACACCTGGCTCCTCACCTGAATACTTTGTAGGAAAGAGGATATTGTATTGCTGTATAGTTCTTTTTTTAAGTACTTGTACCTCAGGGGGAGAGTGTTTGTGTAGCATGCACAAGGTCTTGATTCAATATCTATTGCACACTATTTAAAAAAAAATCCAGTGCTCCATTGCCTGACAATCAAACATTAATTTAGTGTACCACATAATCCAATCTAATCTAACTCTGTAAGGCCCTTGTCCCTTTTTTATGGTGACTGAGACATTGTATCACTCGACTTGGCCTATGAAGCAGGATACAGACCACTGGGAGGCTGATAGCAGACATGTATGGGCTCCCAGTTCCAGAGGCTAGTATTGCAACATCAACACTGAGCCCCATGCTTTGCAGATAGCTGCCTTCTCTTGTGTCCTCATGTGGCCTTTCCTTGGTGCACAAGGAAAGAGAGATTCAGACTGATTGATCTCTGTCCCTTTTTGTCTTCCAAGGACACTAGTCTTGCCAGGCTCCATGCTTACCAGACCACTCACCTCTAGTAACCTCTTCAAAGGTTAACTTTGCAGTGAGGGTTAGGGCTTCAATATACAGTTTTGAATAGACACAGTTCAGTCTCCAGCAGACATTTGCCTCTTGCCAAATCTCCATGTACTCAATCTGATACTCTACAGGTTTCCCAGAGCCCATCAGGGTTATGGTTTCTAAGGATATCTCTGAATATCTTGGACCACTTGGGCTGTTAGCAAAAGATTCACATGACCCTTTGGAATGAACTCTGTAACAGCTGGTGATTGACACTTCAGTTCTATTTTCCTTTCTCTTCATGACCTAGAAGCTATGTTGATGATTCAGCAGTAAGACGATTTAGCCTCCATTAGCCTGAACCCTTGAGTGGCTATGTTGGAACACAGCCTGGGTCATTCGCACTGAATACACACCACAGATAAACTTTTCAGACTTCAGAGTAAATTGGTAATTAAGCACAATCTACCATTTTCTTTCCTTAAGATAACTTATTTATTCATTTTATTTTTATATGTGTGAGTATTTGGCCTGAATGTATATAAGTGCAGGGCATTAGTGATCCCTTGGCACTGGAGTTATGGATGGTTGTGAGTCACCATGTGGGTGCTGGAGTTCAAACCCTGGTCTCTGCAAGAATGGGAAGTGCTCTTAACCATTTAGCCATATTGCCAGTCCCTCCACAATTTTCTAAGTAATCATTAAACCTACTTTTGACACTAGTGAACTACTAAACAAACAAAAGTCTCTTTCATACTCTTGGCTCTGTATTCTTTTTTGGGGGGCGGGGAGGCTCTGTTGACATTGTTAACGTGGCAATATTCTCCCACGTTGATGTATAGCTACAATAAGATTCTTATTAAAATTTCAGCTTTTCTTTTTCTTCTTTCAGAATTTGACAAACTGAACCTAAAATGTATGTGGAAATGCAAGAGACACAGAATAACCAAAGTGATCTTGAGCAAAGCAAATAAAGTGGCAAGAGTAAGACTTCCACTTCTCAATTTCAAAATATACCACAAAGCTACGGTAATCAAGAGAGTATGGTGTTTGACTCACTAGTAGACATTTAGGTTGATGGAACAGAATTGAGAATTCAGAAACAGATCTTCCCATTTACAGACAAATGATTATCAATAATGCTTCTAGAAAATTCAACAAAGAAAAAAAAATAGCCTGTCTAGTAAGTGATTCTAGAACAACTGGATATTCATATAACAAAGAGTGGATCTTCAGCCTGTACCTTACAGCACCAACCAACCAAACAAACAAACAAACAAATAAACAATGTTTTAAATTCACTCAAAATGAGCCAGGCACAGACATCCATCCATCTAATTCTAGGTGGAAGATTACCATGAATTTGAATCCAAACTGAGCTACAAGAGAGACTGCCCCAACAAACAAACAAACAAACAAACAAACAAACAAACAAACAATTCACTGTTAATGGATCAAAGTCCGAAATGTAACCCTCGGTGCAATCCATGAGAGAATAAGCAATGAAAGAAAAATAAACTACATATGTGAAAAGCACATCTTAAGGCTAGCCTGACCTATGTGGAAAAAAAAAAAAAAAAAGATCAGCAGTTAAGAGCACTGGCTGCTCTTCCAAGGACCCAAGTTCAATTCCCAGTGTTCAGTGTTCACACCGAGGTTTACTAACATCTGTAACTCTGCTTCCAGGGGGTCTAATGCTCTCTTCTGGCCTCTGCCAGCACAGCATACATGTGCTGCAGACATCCATGCAAGCACACACTCATACACATAAAATAAATAGGGACTGGAGAGAAGACTGTTAGTTAAGACCACTGGTTGCTCTTTCAGAGGATGAAAGTTTGATTCCCAGCACCCACATGGCAGCTCACAACTCTCTGTAACTCCAGTTCCTAAGGATTCAATACCTTCTTCTGGGCTCTGAGGCTGCATGCAGGTGATGCACAGACATACACGCAGATACTCACCCATATTCATAAAATGAAATAGTTCTGAGAAATTTAAACAATCTTAAAAAATAAAATGGAGAGCAATAGAGAAGTCCACGGACCACATATATACACACAGGAGAGTACAACCACAGACACACACACACACACACACACACACACACA
>NC_048599.1:104298760-104310368 GCF_003668045.3 Cricetulus griseus | reverse complement strand
ACACACACACATACACACACACACATACACACACACAAACACACAAACACACACACACACACATAAAAAAAAGAAAGCACACTAAAATGCACAATCGTACTAGTCATTAGGAAATACAAAAATAAAAACCACAGTGAGACATGACCTTATACCCACTGGGACATCTAAAAGAGAAAAGGGGGAAGATAACAAGAGTTGGGAAAGGCATGGGGAAATTGGAACCTGCATGTACAGCTGGTAGAAACAGAAAACTGTACTTTAGAAAGCAGTCAGGGAACTTCCTTAAAACTCAAACATAGAGTTCACATGACCTAGACTGTCTACACCTCAGGACATAGCAAAGAGAATCAGGACCAGATAGCCACCAAAAAAAAAAATACATATAAGCACTTATATATCATTATTTATAATAGGCAAAAAATAGGAAAACCCCAGAGACCCACTGATTTAGTGAATGGATGAGCATGTTCTTTACTGTTCCTTACTGTGTCTCTATTTTGTGAAACAATCTTTCCACAGCCCAAACTAGGGGCCACTATTTCTTAAGGCACCGTTTTAACATTTTATCGTTGCTGAATGGAATTTAGAGGCCAAGATCCAGTGCTGGGCGTGCTCACTGTTACTGAGCATTGTCAGTTGACAGGGCTCTATTTTTTGGTATTAGTTTAAATTTTAAAAAGAATCTAAACTCATAAAACACTCCTACCATAGCCTTAATACTCCATATTTATGGATTATCCTTGGTAGAGTTCCAAATCCTACACCCCCAAGGAAGCAAATTGCATTTAACCCATGGAAAGTACCAGAACACAAAGTATGGCACTTGTTACAACCATATGACCCAACTCATTCTTGCTGTCACAGCCCGAAGCACTGGGCTGCTTACAAATAGTGGTTTTAATATAAACGGCAGGAAGTATTTGGCTATTATAAACCAGTAAGGCATCAAAAGAGCAGAAAACCAATCAGAAATTTCAAACTGGTGGAGTTTTCCTAATGGCATCTGGTTCTCAATTCTGACTTAACATGGGGCAGTCTCTATATAACAGATACCAAAACCCTCTTGAGAAACAGGCTAGCAAGGGCCATGTTTTCCATATAAAAATCACTTCATGAGAATATGAGGACTCCATGTCGGTACAGATTTATGAAGGAAACAGAATTCTTAATAGTTCTTTGGGCATCTGCTCCTATCATGGAGGGAAAGTGCTTCCAAAAGCAAGCAGACAACATTTGCCTAGAACCTGCTATTATTACACTCTGTGCATATGGTAGCTAAAAACTCATTAGTTTTATAATTCTGGCTGAAGTTGGCAAGCCACCTCTAGAAATATTTCCTACAAGTGAAGTGACAGATGGCAATTTCCTTTGTTATAGGATGAACCGCTCAGGGTAGTGGTCACACATGCATACACACACACACACACACACACACACACACACACACACACACACACACACACCATCATCATCCAAACTGCATGTGGCTACTCTTACGTAAGATAATTAATTTGTTAATCTTCATGGAACTGGCCTCCTTTTCATCGTCTAAGAATACATTTTTGGTCAGACTTACATAATTTCTTTCAAATAGAGTTAGAAGGAAGACTTGGTGAACACACATTTATCCCAGAACTTGAGAGTCTGAGACAAGAGGACTTAAGTTCGGGGACCGCTTGGGCTATGTAGTAAAACCATGTCTCAAAACAAAACTAAAACAAACACTTGATTTGAAACTTCAAATCAAGAGGAATTAGAAATAAATTGCAGCAGCCACTACAAAGTGGGTACAGTCATCCCTGGATACCCATGCCAGAATTGGTTCCAGAACCTTCCATCCCCCCCCCCCCGCCCCGGGAATACCAATGTATGAATGCTCAAGTTCTTTATATGAAACAGCATTTGCATACAACATGTTTATATCCTCTTATGTGATGCATTTTTCTATTTTTAATTTTTGCTATGCTGGGGTTTAAATTAACATCCTCACTAATGCCAGGCAAGCATACTACCTCTGAGCCACACCTATCCCCCAACTTATGCTTTAAATCACGTCTAAGTTATTTATAATACCTACTCAATGTAAATGTAAATATTTTACATATTGAGTTGCTCAGGGAACATGGACAAGAAAAAGACAGCTATGCCTGTTTGGCAGATCCACAATCACCACAAGCTACATCATCAAGGCCATCATTCAAGAACGAAACTCACGTTGAGTACTGAGTGTCTGAGACACCGCAGAAGGCTATGGCCAGGTATGTCTAGACCCCTCTGCATTCACAGGGATTCAGCTTGTACTTGTAAGTAGCAAGTACAAAGTTTGCTTCTGACAACTTTTAAAGACAGGTTCTTGCTATGTTGCTCAGGCTGGTCTGGAACTCACCTTATAGCCCAGGCTGGCCTCCAATTTATATATAATCTTCCTACCTCAGTAACATATATGCTGGACTACAAGTACAGGTCGATGTGGCTGACCCTTTCTAGAACTTACCAGACTTTTTTCTAAGTATTCTCCATCCACAGTTGGTAGAATCCTTGCCTTAATTGTAGAGCCTTTTTAGGAAGGGGTGACTATACACTGTCATTTTATGGACAAAAACAAAAACACTAGAGGGTTGGAGTGATGAGATAAAGGCTCAGAGAGAACAGGTATTTTTCACCAAGCCTGACGACCTGAGTCCCACATGGTTAAGAACAGGACTGATTCCCCAATGATGTTTTCTGAGCTCCACGTGCACACCCCATCACGTGTGTACACACCGGCACATAAGACACTATTAACTAAATAAATAAATGTAAAACCAGACGACTCGAGGGTAGTTTCTTTGTTTTAGTTTTTCTCCCACAACTTCGGTTCCTTCAGTAGCGGTTGTTGCTTTTGTATGCCTTTCTAGCATATCACAATGCATCTTCCCAGAATTGACCCCGTCCAGTCTCGCACGCTTAAAAGGGACTTGGTTGGTCATGTGACCCATCTTGGTCCAATAAAAACTTCCTCCTGTCTTGCGTGAAAGCTGTCAAGCTTACAAGCTCTCTAGCCAATGCATAGAAGTGTGGCGTTCCTTCTGTAATATGTGCTACAGCTGGAGGAAAGCTTATCTGGCTGATGTAGCCTCAGGGGAAAGCAGGACCAAGACACACCCAGCTTCCACACAGGAACCCGAACCAAAACCATTCTGAAGCCACCAAGCTCTCTCTAGGCCTTTTCATTTATACGAGTCAAAACTTTTTTTTTTTTTCTTCCCCTAGCTGACTTTCTTCCTCCTGTGACTGCAAGTGCTCTGACTAATGCAGTCTCTATTTTAGGCTAGCCGAACAACTAGAAAAATACTGCACCCCTCTCTGGCCTCATCTCTACCACTTAGTCATTGAACCAGGAACACTACAAATAAAATCTCTTCCAAATATAGTACATATTCCCAAAGAATCTCTAAGCATTTGTAAACCTCAGAGAATTAGATCCTGGATTTCCCGAGGCCTTTTGGAAGGATGCTATTAACACTTGTGTATTTTTAAATATTTACAGTTTGTAAGACTTGGGCTCCATGATAGGAACTTTTCTGGGCATTTTAGTGACACTGCCTTCTTTGAGAGCCACAAGTATTTTACTAAGAATTATGTTCCCTGTATAGGTGTGGGAGTCAAGGCTTAGAAATACTAATTTTTCTGAGATGACTCAGTCCCCGTGTGAATATTGCACTGGCATTCAAGTTCATGTCTTCTTTTCTCCAGAGTCTGGCTATTCTGGCCATGTTTCTCATCTGATCTGTTAACCTTTAGTCTTCAAGTGCAGCCGTTTGAGTCTATGAAGTGAGACTTTAAAAAAATTATTTTCAGATCCTCATAGCCTGAAAACAGAAATTGACCTGGTGGAGCTGATGAGATTTACACACTTGGGAATTTCTATCCAGTAGTTGAGTGTTCTTTTTCTCGTTCTCCCTCCTCTCCATCTCCTCCTCTTCCTTCTTCCTCAACACTAAGTGTGTATATTGGTTAAGTAAGTGTGGGTGTGCAAAGGCCACAGTCTATTGTGGAGTGCAGAGACACTCTTGGGGGGGGTTCTTTTTCTACATTTACTTGAGTTCTGAAGATTGAAGTTAGGACCCCAGGCAAAGTGTCTTTCCAAGCTGAGCTATCTCCCCAGGCTTTAGTCCTCAACTCTTGATTGAAAGGGCACTTGTGACCAGAAACAACATATCCTGATATCTTCTGTTTTTCCAACAGTTTCCTCAAATTATCACATCCTCCCCCATGGTTTTCCTTGTGAGACTGTCCATTGGGTTTTCCAAGACTCTTGGGGGGTTTCTTATATAAGATTGACCCCACCCAAACTCAAAAAATTAAAGCTGGAAATCTGAGGCACTCAGTTGCACTCACTATCAGTCTGATCCCACTGTAGCCATGCATATATATGGTTCAATGCCAGAGTCATGCAGGCTGACAGAGGCTAGCCCATGTTCCTTCACCCTGAGAAAGCCCATGTTTGCTCCCATGATCAGAGCTTTCTTGATGAAAATTAACTTATTCTACACAACTTACAAGCTTAGGATGTCAGTGTGAATCCAGCTGTTGGAACACTTTGTTTATTCCAGGTCATCAGTTCAAATTCCCCCTTCAATCTTGGTGCCTTCTCTTCCAGAAACTGGTGTCCAGGCTGTACTCTCTGGAGTCATTGGCCCCTTGTAGTTTTGTGGTTGTTTGCTTGTCCAGTTTTCCTTTGCTTTTGAAACAAGCTCCCACTGGCCTGGAACCGCTGTGTAGACCAGGCTGGCCTTGAAGTGATGCACTTACCTCTGCTGTGATTAAATGCATGCACCACCACACCCAGCTCCCCTGTAGATTTTTAATACAGATAATATCTGTATGTGATTGAAAGTTTCCTATAAGATGAATATGGTGGCACACAACTGTAGGAAGCTAAAACACGAGTATTGTGAGTTTGAGGCTAATCTAGCCTGTATCATGAGACCAGATAAAAATAAAAAATTAAAACATAGCCTCTAAGGTAGGTGTGGTGGCATGTCCCTTTAATCCCAGCAATCCCAAAACAGAGGTAGGAGGATCACTGTGAGTGGATTTTTCTTTGGGCCGCCAGCTCACAAAAAATGACATGGAGACTTATTATTAACTATGACAGTATGGTCTTGGCTTAGCTTGTTTCTAACTAGCTCTTATAACTTAAGTTAACCCATTTCAATTAATCAACATGCGGTTACATGGCCTTTACCTCTCCTCCTGCATGTCCTGCTTCCTCTGCATCCATCTTTCTTTTTTTCCAGAGCTCTCTCTGCCCAGAAGTCCCGTCTGCCCTCTTCCTGCCTAGCTAGTGGCCATTCAACTCTTTATTAAACCGACCAGAATTTGCCTTGGCAAAGACACATCTTCACAGTGTACAAAAAGATTATTCAACAACAGGATACCTACCTGGTGTGTATAGGGAGTTCTCGGCCAGCCAGGGCTACTTAGAGAGACCCTGTCTCAAAACACACAAACAAAACCCAAACAAACTTAGGCTCCTACTCAAATATTTCAATAAATGTCATCTTGCATTTTTTTCTATTTTCTCCTCTTGTAGGTCATTAATATTTGTGTAATATCTTAATATTGTGTAATATCTTGTAGGTCATTAATAATATCTATGATTATATATAGTTCATATTTATTTTGATTATGGTATTAATAACTCATAATTTATCAGTTCCTCTATTGAAAAGCATTTAATCATTTTGTGCTTTGGATATTATAAACTTTGCATTCATGATGGTACCAGAATCAGCTCAACATCCTTATATACAGTAGGAAAATTTCTTGATACCTCTAAGTGGGACCAACAGTTCTTTCCCCTAGTTTTATTTTATGAAAAAAAAGCAATTTAATGTAATATTTTTCTTTTCCTTCCCCTCCCCTTGCCTTCCCTTATCCCCACATCCTGCTCTCTTTGACACAGTATCCCATGTAACCAAGGCTGGCCTCAAACTCACTATATAGGTGGGGATGGCCTTGAGCTCATGATTCCCCTGCCTGATGCATCCAAGTGCTGGAATTTCAGGTGTGAACTAGCACACTCAGAGCAGGCTGTTATTTCTCAAAGGTTTGCTGTCACTAGAGTATAAAATGAGCTTTATTCTGGTTGGGAGATAGGCTTACTTGTTTTTTTTTTTTCTGTAATTGAATTTCTTCATTGTTTATAAAGACATTAGCATTTTAAAACTGCCTCTTTAGCTAATGCACCTCATTTGTATTGATCTGGAAAGTCCCACTTTATGTCTTCATGTGTTCAGAGGATCATCACATTTCAGATTGATAAGGTCAAAGGGTCAAATGTCCGAAAGTTCAGATGACTCGGTGGCTTCTATGACTTTTTGTTTTCTCCTTATCTGCCATTACAAGCCTCTTCTTATTTGTCCTTCCTGTGTGCCTTGGTTTGTCACCAACATATCTGTCTTTTATTAGACTTTCAGAACAGAAGATTCACCCCTACTGCTTCTCGCTGTTAAATTTTCATTCATTTCTACGCCTAGTTTCACTTCTTTCTGCTTCAAGCTTATTCACACTCAGCTTCTCACTTTCTATACTGAATGTTGAGTTCCAGGGCTTCTAATGTTAAGTAGACAAACTTAATAACTGTGTGAACATTTTAATAGGTAGTATCCTCTCATGCAGTTCTACATCGTTCTGTTTGTTTCTTTTATTTAATTTCTTTAAAAAAGAAATTGTCCGGAATTTGATTTGTTAGTTTCTACAATAGGTTTTATTGATCATCTTTTCAGGGGCTGTATTTGGGGAAGCCAGGCCTTCCAGTATGCTAGACAAGTATATTATCTCTAAGCTACACTCCAGTCCACGTTTTTTTTTTAATGCTTTATCTTAAATTTTATTATATTTTGTGCAGAGAAAATACATCATTTAAAAAGTTTGTCTTCTTTTATGAATTGATACCTGACTTGGTTTTTAAAAACTCTCTCTCTCTCTCTCTCTCTCTCTCTCTCTCTCTCTCTCTGTGTGTGTGTGTGTGTGTAATCTTTCCAAGGCTGTATGTCCTTATAAAGAGATGAGGTACACATCTGTCTTGTGTGGATTAGATCTAGATCTGTACAGATATCAGAATAATAATAATAATAATAATAATAATAATAATAATAATAAAGGAAGCAGACCTAATGATATTGGCAACTCAGAGGTTAGAGGTGTTCATGTTGATTTTATTGCCCCAAATGGTCTCAATTCTCATTTGTTTATGAGACAAAGAGACTTCATTTTCCTTGTAACTATGCTACTTCCTGATGTGACAGTGATGATAAATAGGGTCCCAGAAATCAGGTCTTGTTGGAGAGCATGTGGATGGCTACCTCACTGAATGACAGAGAAGCCACTGTGATGTCACACTAGTGGCATCAATTACTTTTGATACTTCACTCACTTTGAGAAAACAGTGATGCCTCCTGACTTTGTTCATCGCCTGCTGTCCAAAGTCTGTGCCTAGCCACTCTGTTCCCCAATTCACTTTAGTAACCAAGCTCCTAATTCACTCAATTAACTTCCTACTTCATTACTTCCTAATTAGCTTAAGTGACTTCTTTCCTAAACCCCACAGTTTTACAACCTGCCCTGGCCAACCTGCATCATCAAGAAGATCTTTTTTTTTTTTTTTTAGATCAAAACCCTTTAAATGCTTTTAACAGAACAGAGCCATTTAAAGATAAGTTATACTGTGATAAGGGTATAGGTTTAGTGTTCCATATGCATCAATTGATTTATAATCTCAAATACAATATTATCAAGGAAGGCAATGTGAGTTGAATCCAATTTTCCCCCTTTGATGCTGTAAGAAGGAGATGTAGCATTTGACTGAAGGCCTAAAAACCCATGATTTAATGAATGTGAGGCGCTCATTACAATTTAACAAGTGAGAAGCTGAAAGAAACTAAAAAGTAAAATCATCTAGAGACTCCAACCTTCTAAATTACAAATGCATAAGAGCGTCTTCCCTCTCTGGCCAATATATTTGTGTAACGTTGAACAGTGTGTAATTTTCAAAAGCACACTGTCCTAACAGTGATTCATGTGTAACCTCAACATAACGATACATTACATTCACATGTAACATACATATGTGTTAACCACAGTATAGCAATATATTAAAACCCCATGAGAAATCTCTCAATAGTCATCATAATGTCTTCTTGCTTGCTTGATTTTTGTAGAAAAGCCAAAACATCCACCATCCTTCTATTGAACCTTGGACAGTAAATACATGTTTTACATGAATTTTGACAAAAATTTGGTAAAATGTGTGGTTAGTTTCTAGGTATATGGTTCAGGAGAATTTTGATACATTGTTTAGCTTCTTCATTTTATAAGCCAGATTTATGGTTTTGAATTATAATAATGAACATATGTGTTTGCTTTTTCTGAACTCCTAGAATTCCCTAAGTGATTAGAAGGTCTTTTGTAATTCCTAAGGGGTCCCTTTCAACCATCCAGAGTTGCTGTTATACAGGGTGACTCTGGTGGGGGTCTCAAGGTAGAGTCAGGATTGGGCCCAGTCACCAGAAAGCCCAAACATGTGATTAGAAGACTGATATTTCAGCCTTCACTGAGCAGAGGGCTGGAGAGGGGAGTCAATCACCGTAGGCCAAAGATTTGACTAATCGTGCACATGTAATAAGACTTTGGTATGAGCTCTTTTGCTAGGGGAGTTTGAGAGCTTCTAGGATGGTAACAATGACATCTTGGACCAGTGATATTCCTAAAAATGACCTAGAAGCTCTACAGTCACCTTGCCCTGTGTAACTCCTGGATTTAGCTGTTCCTAGTTGGCATTTTACAAACTTGGAATAAAATATGATCTTCATTACTTTCTGAAGCTTTGCAACATTTTCTAGAAAATCTAGCAAAAACATGGGAACTCATTGGAACTCCTGAATCTGCAGCCCAGTAGTAGACAGGTGTGAGTAGCGTGGAGACCTAGGACATTTTATGATGGACATCTGAAGCAGGGAAGGTCTTGTGGGGCTGAGCCCTTAACCTGTTCAGTCCCTGCTAATTCTGGGCAGAGAGTGCCAGAACCAATTAGAATTATGGGATACCCAGTTGACATGAAAAAATTAGCAATTTAGTTTTGGAAAAAGGTATCTGTTGTTGGGAAAGATAGCATAAGGTGGTATCAGACAAAACTACACATGGATATAGAATAACTAAGGTTAGGATCCAGTTTCCCTCAGCTGGCCAGTGATGCCACATTCAAGCATATGTCATGCCTACGTTGAACTGATCATTTCTTTGCATGTCTATGAGTCTGAGCTTGGGAGTGTGAGATAGTTCTTAACTCATGTACATTCACTTTGTAGAGTAGATCTACATTCCCCAGACCTGAAACAGGCAGAAAAGAGGAGACTGACTCATCTTCCTTCCTTTCTTCCTTCCTTTCTTCCTTCATTTCTTCCTTCCTTCCTTCCTTCCTTCCTTCCTTCCTTCCTTCCTCCCTTCTTTCCTTCCTGTTTGTTCAAAGGCTCATCAAGCTAAGTTTATTGAGAAATAGTGAACTAGCTTCCTACAGCCAGGAGGGGACTTTAAAAATGAGTTGCCCAAGAAGAGATTTAAAAGAAAAATATACAATTAGGTATGAAAAAAATCACACAGGGCGTTGGTGGCTCACACCTTTAATCCCAGCACTTGGGAGGCAGAGGCAGGCGATCTCTGTGAGTTTGAGGTCAGCCTGGTCTACAGAGATAATTCCAGGACAACCTCCAAAGCAATATAGAGAAACCCTGTCTTGAAAAACCAAAAAAAAAAAAAAAATCACAATAAATTACACATAAAGAGCCACTGAATACTACAAAGCCTATAACCTAATATCTCTCCATATAAATTTTTCTTTGAGGACTTCTATGCTTTGATTACACCACACCTAAGAGAAAAATCTGTCCAATTCTTTTCTGTATTGAGTAAACATCACTGACTTGGCACTCTGGAGAGTAGTGTCAGGGTGGCAGAAATGACAGCACCCACACAAACTTATCCCATGCAACTCACAATAAATGCTCCTGTCCAAATTCCCTTTGATAAACTCCCCAGTGGCTATGGGGTCTCCAAAACCAGCTGAGCCATGTGAGAACTGTGAAAGGGGAAATGTCTGAATGGAAAGAGATAATAGTTACAGCTACAGTTAAAATATTTTGTCTTTTCAAATTTTGCAAAAGCATGGGATAGCTTGAGTATGTGACTAGCTGGATGTACACTTAGAAGAGGTACATGAAATTGGAGGTCCTTGAAGATCAAACCTTATAGACTGTCTTAGTTAGGGTTTCTGTTGCTGTGAAGAGACACTATAACCATGGCAGTTTTTATAAAAGAAGACATTTAATTGAGGCTGGCTTACAGTTCAGAGGTTTAGTTCATTATTGTCATAGCAAGAAACACGGTGGCACGAAGGCAGATATGATGCTGGAGAGGTAGCTGAGAGTTCTACATCTGGATAGGCAGGCAGCAGGAAGAGAGAGTGACACTGGGTCTGGATTGAGCATCTGAAAACAAACTCAAAGCCCACCCCCAGTGATACACTTCCTCCATCAAGGCCACCCCTTCTCCAACAAGGCCACGCCTCCCAGTAGCCCCTCTCCCTATGAGTGCATGGGGGCAATTTTCATTCAAATCACCACGTAGACTTCCCACTGAAGTTTCCTGTCAAGTGTGGGGGCCAAGGGTAGAACGGGTTCTTAGAAGCTTGAATCTGTACAAAGACTAATTCATCTGCTTGCAAGCCTGAGGGGAGCGGGGGTGGGGCCAAATAAGTTGGTAGGGGCTGGGAAGGAGTGAATGCATTGAATCAATTATTACAAGTCAGGGATTGTCTATGTGCTTTCATTATAAAATGTGTTCTGATGCAGGAAGGGAAATAATAGGTTCCTCCAGTTAGAAACAGTTGAGTGACTAAATCTTAACAGCTCTGAAAATAGCTTTTACAGCACATACCTCATAGTCTCTCCTTGCTGCCTGGAAGCAAAGTGAGGGCTAGCGAATCCCATGGGCAATGAGGGGGCCTTCCTCTTGCCTTCTGATCTCATTTGGATTATCCTCATAAACACTTAGTGTCAGGGCCCGGCTGAGCATCACCATCATTTGAGATACGACTCGGATATGATGAGGTCTTTCTCATCCCCAGATCATCTCAGGTTCATCAAATAAAGATGTGAAAGGGAGCTTTAAAAATGCAATTGGCACTCGAATGCACCATCGGGAGGACGCCTGCACAGACTGTTCAGGGAGAACTTCTGATACCAAAAGGGATTGACATTTCCAGAATTGGAAAGAAGAACCTTAGATAGCACGTGGAGACGCACTCTGTCCCCATGGTTTGGATCACTGATGGCCCTACCTGGAAAAGAAAACAAAAACTATTTGGTTTACCTTTTCTCTCCTGGTCTAGGCTCTGACGTGCTGGCCCCAGCTCAACACGGGAAAAGTTTAGTCGGTAGTGGGTGTCACAGTTGTCTAATGAGCAAGTCTAAAGGTTTAGGAACTAAAGCTAATGAAAAAATACACAAAAGATAAGGAATTATGGGTAGGTGCATTAGGAATTTGCCTGAGACAGAGGCCAATTCTT